>NW_027466503.1:25000-130000 GCF_050575085.1 Anarhichas minor
CAAAATTTATCCCAGAAGAGCCAGGCTCCAGGACCTCTAAGGCCCCCAGCCCAAAGCAATGGGAGTCTATGACAGCTATACTAAAGGAACAAGCTAGAGCCACACAAACTTGACACACACGTGCTCTGGCTTAATACCAACACACACAGCAAGTTTCAGGAGGCTAGCACCAAGTAGCCAAGAGCTATATACGATCATCACCAAAATAATCCAATGGGGCTCTATGGCAGCCATACCAAAGGAGGCAGCTACAGATGCCACACTTAATACAAAGGTGCTCTGGTGTGCTAGGAATGCACACGCCACGTTTCAGGAGGCTAGCACCAAGTAGCCAACAGCTATATACGATCATCACGCCAAAAGTCTGGTATCCTTGCTATTACCTAACCCTAACCCTAACCCTAACCCTAACCCTAACCCCTAACCCCTAACCCTAACCCTAACCCTAACCCTAACCCCTAAACCCTAACCCTAACCCTAACCCTAACCCTAACCCTAACCCTAACCATACCAAAGGAGGCAGCTACAGATGCCACACTTAATACAAAGGTGCTCTGGTGTGCTAGGAATGCACACGCCACGTTTCAGGAGGCTAGCACCAAGTAGCCAACAGCTATATACGATCATCACGCCAAAAGTCTGGTATCCTTGCTATTACCTAGTCCTAACCTCGAACCGAACATGACCTAATCCTAACCTCAACCACTCCCAACCCATCAAGACAGTGCCAGACACTAAAGCCAAGCCCAAACACAGCTCTATCCTAACCTCAACCACTTCCACCAACCAAACACACCCACAAACAGCTCACCACATACACACACATGGAAAACATGGATCAGGCCGCGCATTCACACTTCCCAAGGGCCTACCAGCACCAAACTGCTTTCTACCCAACCGCAATCAATCACTTAGTGGGGGTAGAGCCCACTTGCAAGGCTCTAGGACCTACCCAAGTAGGTTTAACTAACCACAACCAGTCATACATGTGTCGTAAAGCTCAGGCTGTGTGAATAGCTTAGGGTTAGGTCCTAGGAAGCAGCTAGAGACGCCAAACTTACTACAAAGGTGCTAGGGCATGCTAGCAATACACACACCAAGTTTCAGGAGGCTAGCACCAAGCAGCCAAGAGCTGTACACCATCTAAGCCTCTTCACCATATATGGTGAAGGGGATGTATTACCCCTTCCCAAGGTCCTAGAACCTCAAACTTGGTACCCATCGAACCGCAATCAACCACTTAGTGGGGGTAGAGCCCACTTACAAGGCTCTAGGACCTTCCTATCAAAATTTATCCCAGAAGAGCCAGGCTCCAGGACCTCTAAGGCCCCCAGCCCAAAGCAATGGGAGTCTATGACAGCTATACTAAAGGAACAAGCTAGAGCCACACAAACTTGACACACACGTGCTCTGGCTTAATACCAACACACACAGCAAGTTTCAGGAGGCTAGCACCAAGTAGCCAAGAGCTATATACGATCATCACCAAAATAATCCAATGGGGCTCTATGGCAGCCATACCAAAGGAGGCAGCTACAGATGCCACACTTAATACAAAGGTGCTCTGGTGTGCTAGGAATGCACACGCCACGTTTCAGGAGGCTAGCACCAAGTAGCCAACAGCTATATACGATCATCACGCCAAAAGTCTGGTATCCTTGCTATTACCTAACCCTAACCCTAACCCTAACCCTAACCCTAACCCCCTAACCCTAACCCTAACCCTAACCCTAACCCCTAACCCTAACCCTAACCCTAACCCTAACCCTAACCCTAAACCCTAACCCTAACCCTAACCCTAACCCTAACCATACCAAAGGAGGCAGCTACAGATGCCACACTTAATACAAAGGTGCTCTGGTGTGCTAGGAATGCACACGCCACGTTTCAGGAGGCTAGCACCAAGTAGCCAACAGCTATATACGATCATCACGCCAAAAGTCTGGTATCCTTGCTATTACCTAGTCCTAACCTCGAACCGAACATGACCTAATCCTAACCTCAACCACTCCCAACCCATCAAGACAGTGCCAGACACTAAAGCCAAGCCCAAACACAGCTCTATCCTAACCTCAACCACTTCCACCAACCAAACACACCCACAAACAGCTCACCACATACACACACATGGAAAACATGGATCAGGCCGCGCATTCACACTTCCCAAGGGCCTACCAGCACCAAACTGCTTTCTACCCAACCGCAATCAATCACTTAGTGGGGGTAGAGCCCACTTGCAAGGCTCTAGGACCTACCCAAGTAGGTTTAACTAACCACAACCAGTCATACATGTGTCGTAAAGCTCAGGCTGTGTGAATAGCTTAGGGTTAGGTCCTAGGAAGCAGCTAGAGACGCCAAACTTACTACAAAGGTGCTAGGGCATGCTAGCAATACACACACCAAGTTTCAGGAGGCTAGCACCAAGCAGCCAAGAGCTGTACACCATCTAAGCCTCTTCACCATATATGGTGAAGGGGATGTATTACCCCTTCCCAAGGTCCTAGAACCTCAAACTTGGTACCCATCGAACCGCAATCAACCACTTAGTGGGGGTAGAGCCCACTTACAAGGCTCTAGGACCTTCCTATCAAAATTTATCCCAGAAGAGCCAGGCTCCAGGACCTCTAAGGCCCCCAGCCCAAAGCAATGGGAGTCTATGACAGCTATACTAAAGGAACAAGCTAGAGCCACACAAACTTGACACACACGTGCTCTGGCTTAATACCAACACACACAGCAAGTTTCAGGAGGCTAGCACCAAGTAGCCAAGAGCTATATACGATCATCACCAAAATAATCCAATGGGGCTCTATGGCAGCCATACCAAAGGAGGCAGCTACAGATGCCACACTTAATACAAAGGTGCTCTGGTGTGCTAGGAATGCACACGCCACGTTTCAGGAGGCTAGCACCAAGTAGCCAACAGCTATATACGATCATCACGCCAAAAGTCTGGTATCCTTGCTATTACCTAACCCTAACCCTAACCCTAACCCTAACCCCTAACCCCTAACCCTAACCCTAACCCTAACCCTAACCCCTAAACCCTAACCCTAACCCTAACCCTAACCCTAACCCTAACCATACCAAAGGAGGCAGCTACAGATGCCACACTTAATACAAAGGTGCTCTGGTGTGCTAGGAATGCACACGCCACGTTTCAGGAGGCTAGCACCAAGTAGCCAACAGCTATATACGATCATCACGCCAAAAGTCTGGTATCCTTGCTATTACCTAGTCCTAACCTCGAACCGAACATGACCTAATCCTAACCTCAACCACTCCCAACCCATCAAGACAGTGCCAGACACTAAAGCCAAGCCCAAACACAGCTCTATCCTAACCTCAACCACTTCCACCAACCAAACACACCCACAAACAGCTCACCACATACACACACATGGAAAACATGGATCAGGCCGCGCATTCACACTTCCCAAGGGCCTACCAGCACCAAACTGCTTTCTACCCAACCGCAATCAATCACTTAGTGGGGGTAGAGCCCACTTGCAAGGCTCTAGGACCTACCCAAGTAGGTTTAACTAACCACAACCAGTCATACATGTGTCGTAAAGCTCAGGCTGTGTGAATAGCTTAGGGTTAGGTCCTAGGAAGCAGCTAGAGACGCCAAACTTACTACAAAGGTGCTAGGGCATGCTAGCAATACACACACCAAGTTTCAGGAGGCTAGCACCAAGCAGCCAAGAGCTGTACACCATCTAAGCCTCTTCACCATATATGGTGAAGGGGATGTATTACCCCTTCCCAAGGTCCTAGAACCTCAAACTTGGTACCCATCGAACCGCAATCAACCACTTAGTGGGGGTAGAGCCCACTTACAAGGCTCTAGGACCTTCCTATCAAAATTTATCCCAGAAGAGCCAGGCTCCAGGACCTCTAAGGCCCCCAGCCCAAAGCAATGGGAGTCTATGACAGCTATACTAAAGGAACAAGCTAGAGCCACACAAACTTGACACACACGTGCTCTGGCTTAATACCAACACACACAGCAAGTTTCAGGAGGCTAGCACCAAGTAGCCAAGAGCTATATACGATCATCACCAAAATAATCCAATGGGGCTCTATGGCAGCCATACCAAAGGAGGCAGCTACAGATGCCACACTTAATACAAAGGTGCTCTGGTGTGCTAGGAATGCACACGCCACGTTTCAGGAGGCTAGCACCAAGTAGCCAACAGCTATATACGATCATCACGCCAAAAGTCTGGTATCCTTGCTATTACCTAACCCTAACCCTAACCCTAACCCTAACCCCTAACCCCTAACCCTAACCCTAACCCTAACCCTAACCCCTAAACCCTAACCCTAACCCTAACCCTAACCCTAACCCTAACCATACCAAAGGAGGCAGCTACAGATGCCACACTTAATACAAAGGTGCTCTGGTGTGCTAGGAATGCACACGCCACGTTTCAGGAGGCTAGCACCAAGTAGCCAACAGCTATATACGATCATCACGCCAAAAGTCTGGTATCCTTGCTATTACCTAGTCCTAACCTCGAACCGAACATGACCTAATCCTAACCTCAACCACTCCCAACCCATCAAGACAGTGCCAGACACTAAAGCCAAGCCCAAACACAGCTCTATCCTAACCTCAACCACTTCCACCAACCAAACACACCCACAAACAGCTCACCACATACACACACATGGAAAACATGGATCAGGCCGCGCATTCACACTTCCCAAGGGCCTACCAGCACCAAACTGCTTTCTACCCAACCGCAATCAATCACTTAGTGGGGGTAGAGCCCACTTGCAAGGCTCTAGGACCTACCCAAGTAGGTTTAACTAACCACAACCAGTCATACATGTGTCGTAAAGCTCAGGCTGTGTGAATAGCTTAGGGTTAGGTCCTAGGAAGCAGCTAGAGACGCCAAACTTACTACAAAGGTGCTAGGGCATGCTAGCAATACACACACCAAGTTTCAGGAGGCTAGCACCAAGCAGCCAAGAGCTGTACACCATCTAAGCCTCTTCACCATATATGGTGAAGGGGATGTATTACCCCTTCCCAAGGTCCTAGAACCTCAAACTTGGTACCCATCGAACCGCAATCAACCACTTAGTGGGGGTAGAGCCCACTTACAAGGCTCTAGGACCTTCCTATCAAAATTTATCCCAGAAGAGCCAGGCTCCAGGACCTCTAAGGCCCCCAGCCCAAAGCAATGGGAGTCTATGACAGCTATACTAAAGGAACAAGCTAGAGCCACACAAACTTGACACACACGTGCTCTGGCTTAATACCAACACACACAGCAAGTTTCAGGAGGCTAGCACTAAGTAGCCAAGAGCTATATACGATCATCACCAAAATAATCCAATGGGGCTCTATGGCAGCCATACCAAAGGAGGCAGCTACAGATGCCACACTTAATACAAAGGTGCTCTGGTGTGCTAGGAATGCACACGCCACGTTTCAGGAGGCTAGCACCAAGTAGCCAACAGCTATATACGATCATCACGCCAAAAGTCTGGTATCCTTGCTATTACCTAACCCTAACCCTAACCCTAACCCTAACCCCTAACCCTAACCCCTAACCCCTAACCCCTAACCCTAACCCTAACCCTAACCCTAACCCTAACCCCTAAACCCTAACCCTAACCCTAACCCTAACCCCTAACCCTAACCCTAACCCTAACCCTAACCCCTAACCCTAACCCTAACCCTAACCCTAACCCTAACCCTACCAAAGGAGGCAGCTACAGATGCCACACTTAATACAAAGGTGCTCTGGTGTGCTAGGAATGCACACGCCACGTTTCAGGAGGCTAGCACCAAGTAGCCAACAGCTATATACGATCATCACGCCAAAAGTCTGGTATCCTTGCTAACCCTAACCCTAACCCTAACCCTAACCCTAACCCTAACCCTAACCATACCAAAGGAGGCAGCTACAGATGCCACACTTAATACAAAGGTGCTCTGGTGTGCTAGGAATGCACACGCCACGTTTCAGGAGGCTAGCACCAAGTAGCCAACAGCTATATACGATCATCACGCCAAAAGTCTGGTATCCTTGCTATTACCTAGTCCTAACCTCGAACCGAACATGACCTAATCCTAACCTCAACCACTCCCAACCCATCAAGACAGTGCCAGACACTAAAGCCAAGCCCAAACACAGCTCTATCCTAACCTCAACCACTTCCACCAACCAAACACACCCACAAACAGCTCACCACATACACACACATGGAAAACATGGATCAGGCCGCGCATTCACACTTCCCAAGGGCCTACCAGCACCAAACTGCTTTCTACCCAACCGCAATCAATCACTTAGTGGGGGTAGAGCCCACTTGCAAGGCTCTAGGACCTACCCAAGTAGGTTTAACTAACCACAACCAGTCATACATGTGTCGTAAAGCTCAGGCTGTGTGAATAGCTTAGGGTTAGGTCCTAGGAAGCAGCTAGAGACGCCAAACTTACTACAAAGGTGCTAGGGCATGCTAGCAATACACACACCAAGTTTCAGGAGGCTAGCACCAAGCAGCCAAGAGCTGTACACCATCTAAGCCTCTTCACCATATATGGTGAAGGGGATGTATTACCCCTTCCCAAGGTCCTAGAACCTCAAACTTGGTACCCATCGAACCGCAATCAACCACTTAGTGGGGGTAGAGCCCACTTACAAGGCTCTAGGACCTTCCTATCAAAATTTATCCCAGAAGAGCCAGGCTCCAGGACCTCTAAGGCCCCCAGCCCAAAGCAATGGGAGTCTATGACAGCTATACTAAAGGAACAAGCTAGAGCCACACAAACTTGACACACACGTGCTCTGGCTTAATACCAACACACACAGCAAGTTTCAGGAGGCTAGCACCAAGTAGCCAAGAGCTATATACGATCATCACCAAAATAATCCAATGGGGCTCTATGGCAGCCATACCAAAGGAGGCAGCTACAGATGCCACACTTAATACAAAGGTGCTCTGGTGTGCTAGGAATGCACACGCCACGTTTCAGGAGGCTAGCACCAAGTAGCCAACAGCTATATACGATCATCACGCCAAAAGTCTGGTATCCTTGCTATTACCTAACCCTAACCCTAACCCTAACCCTAACCCTAACCCTAACCCTCTTAGGAGGGCCACGCTCCTTACCTAACCTAACCCTAACCCTAACCCTAAACCCTAACCCTAACCCTAACCCTAACCCTAACCCTAACCCTTGTGCCAGTGCCCCTCGTGGCCCTCTTAGGAGGGCCACGCTCCTTACCTAACCTAACCCTGCCCGTGCCTAGGGGGCTTCAGTGTTATTTTATACATTTTTAGGTGTTTTATTAAAGCCTTTTTAAAGGACAGCCCCCTTGTGCCAGTGCCCCTCGTGGCCCTCTTAGGAGGGCCACGCTCCTTACCTAACCTAACCCTGCCCGTGCCTAGGGGGCTTCAGTGTTATTTTATACATTTTTAGGTGTTTTATTAAAGCCTTTTTAAAGGACAGCCCCCTTGTGCCAGTGCCCCTCGTGGCCCTCTTAGGAGGGCCACGCTCCTTACCTAACCTAACCCTGCCCGTGCCTAGGGGGCTTCAGTGTTATTTTATACATTTTTAGGTGTTTTATTAAAGCCTTTTTAAAGGACAGCCCCCTTGTGCCAGTGCCCCTCGTGGCCCTCTTAGGAGGGCCACGCTCCTTACCTAACCTAACCCTAACCCTAACCCTAACCCTAACCCCCTAACCCTAACCCCCTAACCCTAACCCTAACCCCCTAACCCTAACCCTAACCCCCCTATTATATCTCCACCATGGGATTTCCTTATATACGTGTGTGTGTATTTATTTATTTATTTATTAATATATTTATATTTATCTCACGTGTGGTTTTAATATATTATGCATGGTTTTATTCACCCTTTTAAACTTTTTTAAATTGTATATTATTGTTAAATTATTTATTTATCTGTTTATTTATCTTATCTTTTAATTTATTTATCTATTTTAACTTTCCCCTGGTGGAGACACACCCTTTGTCCTCCCCTCTCCCCACAGGCAGACGAGGCCCACTCTTTTATCCAACGGCGGACGTGGGATGGGGGTATTAGGCATAATTGTACACATTATCTCACTTTTATGCACTTTTTAAGCACTTATGTATTTATTTATGTTTTTATAGTTTTAGAGGTGTGTGTGTGTGTGTGTGTGTGTGTATATACATTTATTATATGTTAATTTATCCTTTTTCTTTTTTTAAAAAGCACTTATTTATCTATTTATCCTTTTAAAGTTTTAGAGGTGGTGTTTGTGTATATACACTTTATATGTTAATTTATCTTTTTATATAAAATTAATTAATTTACACATTTTATTTATATATTCACTGGGGATTTGTTGTGTATGATTGTGGTTTTTATTCCTTTGTCCCCATGTTTGCCCGTTTTTTAATTCCCCTTCCCCTTTTAACATTTCCTCTCTGCCGGTTCCGCTGTTGGTTGCTCTACTGCCGGGCTGTTTTTAATAAAATTGTCTTGATTGTTTTTTATTTTTTAGGTGTTTTATTAAAGCCTTTTTAAAGGACAGCCCCCTTGTGCCAGTGCCCCTCGTGGCCCTCTTAGGAGGGCCACGCTCCTTACCTAACCTAACCTAACCCTAACCCTAACCCTAACCCTGATGCACTGGTGCAGGTGGACAGTTTCCCTGGGGCCCAAATACACCATATGAAGGGAATTCTTGATAAATTGGACCCTTGCCCCACTGTCCGGATGGTTTTGCTCTCGATTGGCTTGAACAACTGCCTGAGAGGGAATTTGTTTAAAACTATTAAAAAACAATTCCACCAATTGATGGCAGTGGCGGGCAGGGCTTTTCCCCAGGCGAAAATCTGTGTACCACTGATCCAGTTCTCATCACAGCTCCCGCCACAGGCAAAACACCTAATAGCGCAAACAAACATCTTCTTGGAAGAATCTTTTAGCGTGTTGGAGGGTGTGGAGGAACAATTCTTTAGGGTACGGTCGGATCACCCAGAGTACTGGACAAAGAGGACGGCCCTAGAGATTTTAGACTGTTGGATGGGACAAACAGAACACTTTTTCACATAAAAAAATAAATGTACTTACCTGCAAAATATATAAAAAAATACTCACCTTCGGGGAAACATAAAACAAACCTGATCTCAGGACCGGAGTTTGGGGTGGGGTGATCCACAGATAGACGCTGGAATTTAAAATTAAAATACTGTCCAGCGTTCTAAAAACAAAGTGGAACACACAAAAAAACAAGGGAGTCACCGATTGGGAGTTAGTAGAGGAAACAGGACAAACCTTGTGTGCCCGTGCTCTCTGCCTGCCTTCTTGGTAGGCAGAAACCTATTTTCCCTTTTACCTAACCCTAACCCTAAACCCTAACCCTAACCCTAACCCTAACCCTTTTAGATGTGGGGTGTGTGTGTGTGTATATTTATACTATATGTTTATTTATCCTTTTTTATATTTGTTATATATTCTAGTTATTTATATCTTTTTTATGCTTATTTACATATTTATTAAGGAAACACTGTGTGCGGCTTTGCTTTTATACCTTTATCCCCTTGTTTGGCCGTTTTATGAATTTTATAGGAACCCACACCGGGGGACGGACCTTGGAGACCCTGGAGTTTCTTTTAATGGTCGACTCCCATTGCCTGCCTTGCCTCTGCTCTGATGTCTTTTTAATCCTTTTACACATTTTTAACTGATTCTTTTAGAAGGTTGTTTGCTATGGGGGATTTTTAAGCATATTTATGCTGTTTTAAAAGAACACCTGACATCTTTTTAGATAAATATTCCCCTTGTGCCCGTGCCCCCCGTGACCTCCATCAGGTGGTCACGTTTTTACCTAAACCTAACCCTAACCCTAGTAGTTAAAAGAGATCTAATGTTAACGTTACTCACTTAAATGAATCTTTGCCGATATCCAACCAGCTCTGTCATCACAGTGTGTGCAGACGTTCGCTCTGTACCGCAGCGCCCGGAGCTCCCCCCCCCCCCAATCAGCCGGTGTTACGTTCCTGCAGCTGGACTGCACACACTACGTTACACACACTTCCATTAAAATATTGAGCCACTGTTTTTGTAATATAATCAACGCCAACAACTCACCGGTAGTGTTGGAATGTCCTCCTCTGAGACATCCATCTTCTTCTGCAGCCAGCAGCGAAAAGGGCAGTTTGACGGTTGCAACTTGAAACATTTGAAATAGCTCAACCGTGATTGGTCAACGCAGTCCACTGTACCCGCTTTACCGGGTCTCAGGACTATACACAATTTATATTTATGTTTATTTGGAAAGCAATAATTTGATTTCAAGTCCATTTTCAGATGACTTATTAATACATTAAATATTTGTCTCATAATTACAGTTAGCTAACATTAGTCTGATTGTAATTATAGTTAGCTAATGTAAATCTGATTGTGATTGTAGTTAGCTTACGTTAGTTTGAGTATGATCAGTCAAGTTTATGTCAACCAGCTCTTTATCTGAACCTCACTTCCTGTGAAGACTGAAATTTATTTTGAAAAAACAGCATGATGTCATGAGTGGAGACGTCCCTGACTCGTCCCATGCCAGAGGAAAACCTCTCAGTGTGAAGTGAAGGGCCGCTGAGACTTCAGGTCTGAACCTGAACCTGGACCCCGTTACAGAGCCCCGTGTGGACTGTTTTCAGTCTTCAAAAAGACACAGCAGAGTAGAGATTCATCATCAGGTTTTATCTTCAGCTACTTTCTGAAAACACAAGTGTACATTTAACTTGTACACTAACATGAAAAAGTACACAGAGGACTTCAATACTACAACATACAAAACATATTAAAGACAAAGTACACAACATCAGTTCAGTTCAACTCACTGCCATTGAAATAGGGTCACGACTCTTCCTTTGACTCCAGAGAGCAGCCGATAGTTCCACACTTGAACCAGTTGACGTACTCGTGTCCTCGTTAACTGATCTCTCTCACAGTTTAGTTGATGTTTATCGTAAGATAGTAGCTAACGTTAGTTTGAGTATGATTGTAGTTTGCTAACGTTAGTTTGAGTATGATTGCAGTTAGTTAACGTTAGTTTGATGTAGTTTGCTAACGTTAGTTTGAAATCTTGTATTATTATAAACGTTATTACATCAGTTATTACATCAGTTATTACACATTAAATAAGTATTAATGACACGTGATGAGATCTGTCCCTCCTGAACCATGTGACTGTCTCAATGACACATCTTCTACCTTCATCAATGAAGAGTCAAAGTCATCATCAGTTCAAAGTGAAGCTGGAACCAGAGTGTTTTCACAAAGTAAATGATTGACTGACTTATTGATCGACTGATCTGATGGTTTCAGGTTTTGTTTGTCTTTAGTTTTTTGGGACCATTTTATATCTAAACGTACTAAATTATAAACTTTAATTGATTCATGGAGCTCAATGGATTTTCTACAGTAACACTTTAATCATCAGTCTTTTGTCCTTTACAGGCTTCCGTCTCACTCCGGATCTCAGTACATGAGGTCGGCCGCCCCCCCGCTCAGGTCCGGGTCTTTGTTCTCCTGGAAGGGGAACTGGATTCCAGCAAGTCGGATCAGCAAGAAGTTAAGTCCGTGGAGGAGGAAGACGAGGAAGAAGAGCCAGAAGGACCGGTCGTAGCGTTCAGTGTATGTGTGGAAAACGAAGTTCTCCTCGTTGAAGTTGGAGATCCGATTGGACAGATGATGAAGTTTCACCTCCGACGCAAAAAGAATCATCACCAGACAGCTGCACAGCCCTGCAGCACAAACAGGAAGTAATTTAATTAAAGCTTCTTTATTGGATCGTACCGAATAATATAGGAGTATGAATGTTATTATTGTACTAGAATAAATGTCATTATTGTAGTAGAATAAATGTCATTGTACTAGAATAAATGTTATTATTGTACTAGAATAAATGTTATTATTGCAGTAGAATAGATGTCATTATTGTACTAGAATACATGTTATTATTGTAGTAGAATAGATGTCATTATTGTACTAGAATACATTTTATTATTGTACTAGAATAAATGTTATTGCGATTATGGATCATATTTGTGCTCTAAATTTCCTGCTCACTTCTGTCTGATTCGAGTCTAACATTGCTCACAGAGTCGTCATTGTAATGCTGTGTTCACACCAAACGCGGCGCGAATTATTCGCGCGAGTAGATTACATACAAAGTCTATGCACAGACGCGATGAGACTGGCGTGGCGCGAATTTGCGATTCGCGTCCATCGCCAAATCGCCCCAAATGCGTGAGTTGAAATTTTTCAACTTCGCCGAAATATTCGCGTTACGCCCCGGCGCGATAGCCTATCAGCGTTGAGTTGCTCCCCCTGTCATCACTGACTTCCTGCCGTTGTTGAATCAGGAAATAAATACTGTAGCCGTCTGTGTTCACCCAGAGCGCTACAATACCTCATATCAATAGAGACCGGACCAAACTATGTGTATAAATGTGTGTGTGTAAATCATATGGTACAAACAATGAATAGGCGCTGCCGTATTTACGTCTACATGACGTTAGTCTGAGTGTTGGTGGAGCTGCTACAATGTTAGCTTAGCCTAGCACCGATCCATCCGCTCCATTGAGAAGACAAGTAGCCTACAAATCGGCATCATTACGTAGTTATTTCGGAGTCCCTTTTTGTCGGTTTATTGCCGTTAAATCACAGCCAAATCAGTTTATTTTGTGTTCATACAGCTGTAGTAAACAGCAACCTGTGGCTTGCTAGACACAGTGAATACAGCTCGATAAAATCCACGAAGCTCCTCTGAACAATATTATGAACCCAGACATGACGGCGTTTAGTTTCCCGGGATATCTGTGACTTCCACAACAAGTACTAAGCAGAAATAGAGGTTATTTTTTCCATGGTTAATGGCGGACAGTTGAACGGCTTTCAGGGCGATTGTGTACATTTGCGCGAATGTACACAAATGGTCCCCGGCGAGACCTGCGGCGAGATTGACGCGAATATGCGGCGCGATGAATTCGCGGCATAAGAGAGTTCAAACTGCAAATGAAGGAAAAGAGATATCAAGGTCTAAAATCGAGACGATTGTCCACTCATTAGAGGAGGTCTTGAGGAGATATGTTGAAAGGTTCCTTATTCAGAGGATATTAGAGAGGTTTAAACATTAGTAAGTGAGGCTCAGGTTGTTCCTCAGATAAAATAATGGCTGTAAATATAGATGGGGGGGCCGCTGATTCAGATCTCTTGCCTCGGACCCTGTTTCTCTAATCGCAGCTCGTATCAGACAGCTCACACTGTCTTCTAATAGAACGTGATTTAAATCACTTCCTGAACCTCCCAGCACTGCGTCATAGCCTCCTACACCAGAGACGTTCCACCAGTTTAGTTTTTACTCATTGTTTGATGTGTACTTCTGTGTACATCAGGTCGTAAACTAAAGTACTGGACACATGAACACGAGTCTGTTGTTGAGGGCGACGGTAGCTAAGTGGAGAACAGGGCCGTCTTTCAATCAGAGGATCGGCAGTTCGATCCCCGGCTCTAGCTCCACTAGTCGCATGTTGATGTGTCCTTGAGCAAGACACTTAACCCCAAAAATTGCTCCCGTAGCTGTGCCTACAGTGTGATAGAATCTGAATTGTAAGTCGCTTTGGATAAAAGCATCTGCTAAATGACTGTAATGTAATGTAGTTGTAGTATTACTATCAGTGACCGATGATATGATGATGATGATGTTTCTCACAGCTGATGAAGGTCCACAGGTAAAGTCCCATGGGGCCTTGCAGCGTCTCGTACGGACGGCCGAAGGCGTTGAAGAAGAAGAAGCCAGTGACCATGGAGGAGAAGAGGATGACGACACCACAGAAGAAGATGACGGACACGTGGAGGACTACTGGGATGACGCTCAGCAGGTCTGGGAAGACTGGGAGAGAAAAACAGCTGATTGATATGAATCTCTGAATAAATAATGTGGACTTTTCTTCTTCTGCTGCTTTATTAACGTAGAAAGACATGCTGCCGTCTCTCTGCCCAGGTGCATGCTGGTCCTCCACCTGCTAACAGTGTAAAAGCCTGAGGGGTCTGTAGGGCTGGCCAGGAATATACCTGTATATATATACATACATATATGTATACAATATATATATATACATATCATATCTAAACTGAGTGTGCACGAATATAATATATCAATGTGTTGCAGCAATGTGTGCAATGTGTTCAATGTGTTTATTTATATTTACTACTTCTACTGCATTACATCACAGAGGGAAATATGGTCCATTTTCTGCACTACATTTACCCTCCCACACACACACACTGTCATGGTCTTGTGGTTTTGTTTAGTTGGTTTCCTGTCTCATCACCTGTGTATTTAAACCCATTATTAATTCCCCGTCAGACATCCTTCTGCACCCGTGTCTCTCTGTTTGGGTTCATCCCATCACTAGTTCTGATGCATCATGTGTTCATACAACAAGAACAGAGCAGCATTGTTTGTCAGTTCGGATCCAGTCAGGCAGAAACCTGGTTAGTGAAGGCTGGCTGCTCTCATTAACTGGGACCATTAAACACTCTGGGCTCTGCTCTGTGGTCTCTGATCTGTGCTCTGTGGTTTGTAGTCTCTGGTCTGTAGTCTGTGGTTTGTAGTTTGTAGTCTATGGTGTCTGATCTCTGGTCCAGAGCCCCGGCGTCGGCCATCAGACCTCTAGAGCTTGTCCAGAAAGCTGCAGCTCATCTGGTGTTCAATCGCCCCAAGTTCTCCCACACAACTTCCCTTCTCCATTCTCTACACTGGCTACCTGTAAGAGCTCGCATCCAGTTTAAGACTCTGGTGCTAGCCTACAGGGCAGTGAAAGGAACAGCTCCTTCCTATCTCCAGGCCATGGTCAAGCCCTACACCCCCGCCCGACCACTTCGCTCTGCTGCCTCGGGTGATTGGTTGCCCCGTCGCTCAGAGGTCCCTACGGCCGATCAACCTGTCCTGTCCTGACGTCAGGACAGCAGAGTCGCTGCCCATCTTTCGCTGCAGGCTGAAAACTCACCTCTTCAAGAAGTACTACCCTGAGCCTTCCACTCAGCACTTATTGTATTAGTTTGTGGCACTTATTGCATTTGTTTGTTTCTGTACTGTTCTTTGGCTGTGGTTTATGCTCTTAGATGCTTGTTTAAAAGGAGATGCACTTATGACTTCTGGTGACTAGCAGTTCTCTTGAATACCTATGTTGAATACACTTATTGTAAATCGCTTTGGATAAAAGCGTCTACTAAATGACTGTAATGTAATGTAATGTAGTCTGTAATCTGTAGTTTGTGGTCTGTGGTCTGTAGTATGTGGTTTGTATGTGCTCTCTGTAGTCTGTGGTTTGTGGTCTGTAGTTTGTAGTCTGTAGTCTGTGCTCTGCGGTCTCAGAAAACTGGTCCAGAGAAGCAAAACAGGAAGTATAAAGTCATAGAAAAGTACCTCAAACTCTGAATAATTCAGAGTAAACGTGTGAATTATTAATGAGCAGCAGAGATCAGCTGTTGATCATTTACAACCACTGACTCTATCTTGTGATGTCATCGATGACCTCGTGTTCATGATGTCAGAGCAAGTCGGACACAAATCTACCCAGCATGCATTGTGATCGCCAGTGATCGATTCTGCGCAGGACTAGCTCATCTCAAACGTGCATATTGTCCCTTGGTCCCTTGGTATATATATGTGTATATATTAATATACTCACAGGAGAAGCGGGACGTCCTCCCTCCTAACCCGCACTGCTTCACCCTCTCTCCGGTGAACAGACCGTAGTTCAGCTCTCCTAAGAACTTGTCCAGTTCGGGTCCCGTAGCGTTCACCAGCTCGGCCCCAGTCCGGCACAGCACGGCCCCGGTGATCCACAGAGGGAGCCCGGTGGCCACCGCGGCCGTGAGGATGCACGAAAAACCGAGGACACCGGAGACCGAGAACACGAGCTGCTTCTGTCGGCTCGGCATGACGGGGGGAGGAGTCGGGGGGGAGGAGTCGAGGAGGAGGTGATGAGGAGGAGGAGGAAGAGGAGGAGGAGGAAGAGGAAGCGGAGGAGGAGGAAGTAGAGGAGAGCCATCATAACAACATTCAGTCTGAACTACAGACTCCAAGAGCTCAGTGTTCAGGTGTGAGGAATTTAAGTTTTAAAGCGCTCCTAATTATGGATATTATGTGATACAGTATATTTACTTGTAGGAGTCTGGTCATTTCATGCATTAAGTGTCTGTGAGGGGGGGGTTGAGGAATGTGTTGGAAGCGGGGGGTTGGAAAGTGGCTGGGTGAGGTGTGAAGTTTAGGACAATGGGTCAAGGGCCAAGGAGGGGCTTGTTGGACTTCAGCCAATCAATGAGCTGATCGATGAGCTGAGAAATGTAACTTTGGAGGGACAAAGGGTCTTCGAATTGCAGGAGAGATTCAGACCTCCTCCGCAGCATGGGGGAGACTCAACTGTCTGTCGTGTGGCCCGGACGGGACCTCACTTTCATTTTATATATCAGTTTGTTTTGTTATTAATAGTGTGATTCGGTTTGTAACTGTTTGTATCTGTTTTATGCTTCTTGGATAATAAATCCATTTGATTTTGACTTAAACCTGCTGTTGTGTTTTGAAGGCGATTGAGAGCACGTGGCTGCAGGAGGGGGGGGGGGGGGGGGGGGGGGGGGGGTGATTTCTCTGTGTCCAAAAGATGTGGACCTAACAAAGGTCACCATGGCAACCAGTAGCAGATGGATTTCACAGAGGGGGGGGATGTGTGTGTGAGTGTGAGTGAGTGAGTGTGTGTGAGGGTGTGTGTGTGGGACGTGTATGTGTGTATTTGTGTGGGATGTTTGTGAGTGTATGTGTGTGTGTATGTGTGTATGTGTGTGGGATGTTTGTGTGTGTGCGTGTATGTGTGTGTGTAATACACTGACCTGGTTACACAGATTTCCGGTGACAGCTCTTTCAAAATAAAACGTTGGGATTCAACAGAACTTTATTGTTTTGTTATTTCTGACACTGAGTGCAAACTTTACTTCAAGTATTTTTACTACTAAGTACTACTAAGTACTACTCCACTGCCGCCCCTCCCCCTCGTAGACCAGACATGATGACGTAAGGCTCCTCTGACACGTCACACGTAGGAGTGGAGTGAGCGAGGCTCCGTGTGTCCAGACCAGAAGAGTCCAGACCAGTTCAGACAGAGACAGGAGAGTCCAGAAGAGTCCAGACCAGAAGAGTCCAGACCAGTTCAGACAGAGACACAAGAGTCCAGCTGAAGCATGAGGTCAGTCTATTGATTTATTACTAATCAGTCCACCAATATCAGATCTATAATGTGTTTCTATCATTCAGGTTTAGTTGAGCTGTTTCTCTGTACATTAAAGTTAATATAACGTATCATAACTCATTATAACTAATTATAATGTATTATAACGTATTGTACCGTATTATAACTCATAACGTATTATAAGTCATTATAACTAATAACTCATTATAATGTATTGTAACTCATTATAATTCATTATAATGTATTATAACGTATTATAACTCATTATAACTAATAACTCATTAGAATGTATTGTAACTCATTATAATTCATTATAACGTATTATAACGTATTATAACTCATAACTCATTATAACGTATTATAACTAGTGCTGGGCAACGATTAAAATATTTAATCGCGATTAATCGCATTGTTATGGCAAAGTTCAATAATGAATTCAAAAGTAGTGTATTGCGCACTTTTATTTTAAAAGTACTGCTATATGAACAAAAGGGCAATGACATTTGGTTCACGAGATGCAGGTAGCATGTTTTATACTTAATGTGAATATAATTCATACTTTGTTGGCATCTTATTCTGAAAACCGGATATTCGTCTGAAGAAACCGGATGTTGTCTCACGTTAATCTTTCCGCTAACTTTCAAAGTCCTTCTCTCGCTCCCGGTCTGTGCCGTTTAAATGCGTTTACCGTGAATTTCAGCATATAAGTGCACTAACATGTAAGTGTCTGCTGAGTGGACCACAGAGATCTGAGTGTCTGCTGACTTTACCGCAGCGATGTCCAGTAGTCTCCAGGGAGAGCAACAGCTGGTGCAGCTTCTCTCTTTATTTCTGCACCCCCCCTCGACCAGAAGCGGAAGTCGCCTTTTCTCTACGGCAACCCTGAAGGGACATCATATCTACAATACAAAACGATAAACATGAGACAGTCTGTTACAATAATAATAAATAAAAAATACTTACCTGTTTTTTTTTGTTGTTTTTTAATTATTATTATTATTATTATTCTTTTTCCCATCTCAAAAGGCTCAAGGACATACACACACACGTTCACACACACACACACACACACACACACACACACACACACACACACACACACACACACACATACATACACAACTGACTATAGGACGTTTGCTGGCTTTTATCCCACTGTTATTGTCATCCTCTTGTTATGTATATGTATTGTCTGTTGTCTTTCAATAAAAAAAAAAAAATTTTTTTTAATAAATTATAATAAATTTTAAAAATGCGTTAACGCGCGATAAAATAATTGTCAGCGTTAATTAATGAATGCGTTAACGCGAAATTAACGCGTTAACTTGCCCAGCACTAATTATAACGTATTATAACGTATTATAACTCATAACGTATTGTACCGTATTATAACTAATAACATATTGTAACTCATTATAATTCATTATAACGTATTATAAGTCATAACGTATTATAAGTCATTATAACGTATTATAAGTCATTATAACTCATAACTTATAACTCATTATTATTATTATTATTAATATTAATAATAATAATTATTATTATTATTATTATGAATAATAATAATTTTTATTTTTATTATAACTATTATTGTTAATAATAATACTTATTAATAATAATCATAATACAAATAATTAATAATAATTACAATTAATAATATTAATAATAGCTTATTGATCAGGGTGTTGGTGGTGCTCCTCCTCCCTCTGGTCCTCGATGCTCAGATGTTCGGTTCCCTGAAGTCTCCTCACTTCCCTGACTCGTACCCCAGAGAGACGGTTCTCCGGTGGAACCTCAGCGTTCCTGGCGGGTTCCAGATCAAACTGTCCTTCAGCCACTTTGACCTGGAGCCGTCCTACCTGTGTGAGTACGACTACATCAAGGTGAGACCGCACGGCATCATGGGTAGGATCTATACTGCACTCCTTCAATACACAAACCAAATGAGTGTGAGAATATATAACACTATAATACTATATATATCATATAATACATAATACTCTATATCATATATTAGATAATACTCTGTATCATATATTAGATAATACTCTGTATCATATATTAGATAATACTCTATATCATATATTAGATAATACTCTATATCATATATTAGATAATACTCTGTATCATATAATACTCTCTATCATATATTACAGAATACTCTGTATCATATATTATAGAATACTCTGTATCATATATTATAGAATACTCTGTATCATATATTATAGAACACTCTGTATCATATATTATAGAACACTCTGTATCATATATTATAGAATACTCTATATCATACAAACATGTGCTGCCACCTACAAACACACACACACACACACACACACATCTACACAAACACAAACACACACACACATTTTCATATTCACATGATGTCACTCTGCACCATGGCAACTTTTTCCTCGACAACAAGCAGCTGCAACACACAGAGAGCAGCCTTCCCACGATGCACTGCTGTGTGTGTTTGACCTGCTGTTCATTGACTTTCAATGTAAACATCAAATAAACATGTGAACCTCTTCAGTTACTGATGATCATAAGTTATCAATAATTATAACAATAATATTATTTGTATTGTTATTGGTAGTATTGTAAATTGGGATGATAATTATTATAAAGAATTCGTTTTTTAAAGATAATTAGAGGTGAAGTCTCTCCAGCAATGAATATCAGAAGAGACGTTTCTCCCAGAGAGACATTTCAATAAATTATTATATATAATCCACAAATGATTTTAACAAGAAAGTCTCAGTTTGTTGTAGTTTCATATATGTTACCTCTGTGGGTGGAGCAGACCTCTGTTAGCTAACCTAGCGCTGTTAGCTAACCCAGCTCTGCTAGCTAACCTAGCTCTGTTAGCTAACCCAGCTCTTCTAGCTAACCTAGCTCTGCTCCACATCTCACCTGATGCGTTTCAACTGTTGTGTCCAGGTGGAGGCGGAGGGGGAGGAGCTTGCGTTGTTCTGTGGGCGGGAGCAGACGGACACGGAGGCGGTTCCGGCTCAGCGGATCATCACTTCCCCCAGAAACTCCCTGAGCCTCCTCTTCTCCTCCGACTTCTCCAACGAGGAGCGCTACTCCGGCTTTGTGGCTCACTACAGCGCTGTGGGTGAGCAGCATAGAACCGGGGTTACAACGGAGTGTGAGCAGCATAGAACCGGGGTTACAAAGGAGTCTGAGCAGCATAGAACCGGGGTTACAACGGAGTGTGAGCAGCATAGAACAGGGATTACAGCGGAGTGTGAGCAGCATAGAACAGGGGTTACAACGGAGTGTGAGCAGCATAGAACCGGGGTTACAAAGGAGACTGAGCAGCATAGAACCGGGGTTACAACGGAGTGTGAGCAGCATAGAACCGGGGTTACAAAGGAGTGTGAGCAGCATAGAACCGGGGTTACAACGGAGTGTGAGCAGCATAGAACCGGGGTTACAAAGGAGACTGAGCAGCATAGAACCGGGGTTACAACGGAGTGTGAGCAGCATAGAACCGGGGTTACAAAGGAGTGTGAGCAGCATAGAACAGGGGTTACAGCGGAGTGTGAGCAGCATAGAACAGGGGTTACAACGGAGTGTGCGCAGCATAGAACCGGGGTTACAAAGGAGACTGAGCAGCATAGAACCGGGGTTACAATGGAGTGTGAGCAGCATAGAATCGGGGTTACAACGGAGTGTGAGCAGCATAGAACCGGGGTTACAACGGAGAGTGAGCAGCTGAGTCTCGTCTCTGGTCCCACAGTGTTTATGACTCACATTATCTACAGATAAGATGAGCCAATGAGACGAGACGTCAACATTAAACATGTCTTTTTGTCTCCGTCTCCTCAGATGTGGACGAGTGCAGCGAGCGGACTGACGAAGTCCTCCTCTGTGATCACCTCTGTCACAACTACATCGGGGGGTACTACTGCTCCTGTCGACACGGTTACCTGCTGCACTCTGACAACCGCACCTGTAGAGGTGAGGCTGCAGGTGATGAGGAGACAGAAGTCTGTCCTCGTCCCTCCAGGTCTCTGAACCATTCACTTCTTACCTGGTAGATTACAATTCCTAACTGATGCTGAACAGAGGTAAAGCTCCGCCTGCTGACCAATCAGAGCTCGGCTCACGGATCGTTAGATAACAATATATAAATATAAAGATTTAAAGTCATAATCCAGATTAATAGAAACGGGCAGCTTTTCAGACATAAAGAGCTTGAGGTGAATTCCAGCAGCTGAACCAGATCACTGAGCCTCTTTGTGAACTCTGGGGTTTATTCAGGTTCATTCAGGTTCAGGTCTGGAGAAATACCTTTCAATTAGAACTGATGTTCAACTATTCAAACTAAACATTTACCTGAAAAATACATTTATTTCCTGAATGTAATGATATAATGCTCATTGACCTTAATAAATAGTTTTTATTCCTTTAACTTGAACATAAAAAAGTAATATGATACTTTTCTAATTATACAACGGTATTATAACATTTACAAAGTAGACATGTGAACGGACTAAAAGTAAAAAGTCTTGTGTGTGTATGTGTGTGTGTGTGTGTGTGTGTGTGTAACTCTGACCTCTGTCTGACTGATAGCAGCTGCTGATTGGTGCTAAATATTTACATGTTTCTGTGTGGAGGAGTCTCTCTCTCTCTCACAACCCCAATTAACTGGTGAGAACTGTGTCCCTGAAGGAAGCCAGAGTCAGGAACACACTCACACACACACACACATACACACAAACACTCCCATTATCAATTTTCAATTCAGTTAATTGTATTTGTATACCCCAATATGATAAATCACACATATTCCTCAGACAGCTTTAAATCTGAATATGAGACTTGCTCAGTTCTTAGATCCTCACATCAGAAAATAGAGAGCAAATCAGATCAATAGATGTGAACAGCATTACAACATAGTAAATAATATGATATGAATGAGATATAATGAGACATATGAAATATATAATGACAGTAGTAACAGCAGTGGTAGCACTAATAATAACATAATAATAACAAAATAATTATGACTAATAATAATAACAGCACCAGTGGATATAATAGAATAATAATGATAATAAAGGCGTTAACAGGAACAGAAATGAGAATAATGATAACAATAATATTTACAATTATAATGTATCAAAGGGTTTGAGGTAAAACTACAATCCATGGAAACCTGTGAGGAGAGAAAACACAAAGACTCTTTAAAGAGCATTAATGAGACATGAATTCATAGAGAAGGAGAGAGAGAAGAGGAGAGAGGAGCTCAGTGGATCCTAGGAAGTCCTCTGTTCTATAAACCTGAGCCAGCCCTAACTATAAACCTGAACCAGCCCTAACTATAAACCTGAACCAGTCCTAACTATAAACCTGAACCAGCCCTAACTATAGACCTGAGCCAGCCCTAACTATAGACCTGAGCCAGCCCTAACTATAAATCTGAGCCAGCCCTAACTATAAACCTGAACCAGCCCTAACTATAAACCTGAGTCAGCCCTAACTATAAACCTGAGTCAGCCCTAACTATAAACCTGAGCCAGCCCTAACTATAAATCTACTTTCACATAACTTATGAAGCTGGTTGAAAACTCAAAGAGAAACTCTTGGTATCGGCACTGGAGAAGATTAAACAGGCTGCAATCTGCAACCTCACCACTAGATGACGCCAAATCCTACACACTGAAGCTTTAACTACTCTGTGTGTGTGTGTGTGTGTGTGTGTGTGTGTCAGTGGAGTGCAGTGACGGTGTATTCAGGGAACGCTCCGGTGTTCTGAGCAGCGTAGATTTCCCGTCTCCGTACCCAAAGAGCTCAGAGTGTTCGTACCGGATCGAAGTGGAGCCGGGCTTCAGGCTCCGCCTCCAGTTCGACCCCCGCTTCGACGTAGAAGACCACCCTGATGTCAGCTGCCCCTACGACCACGTCAAGGTGAGGACAGCACATACACTCCTGTACACACACACACATACCTGGTCTGTCAGCTGATCATCTGTCTCTCTGTGTGTCAGATCACAGCAGGAGGCAGTGACTTTGGTCCGTTCTGTGGAGGTCGACCTCCAGGTGAGATTCAGACTGACAGCAATGTCGTCACCGTCTTCTTCCACAGCGACAACTCAGGAGAGAACCTTGGCTGGAGGATCACATACACATCTACAGGTAGGTACACACTGTACACTACACACTATACACACCTACAGGTAGATACACACTGTACACTACACACACCTACACGTAGGTACACACTGTACACTACACACTATACACACCTACAGGTAGATATACACTGTACACTACACACTATACACACCTACAGGTAGATACACACTGTACACTACACACTATACACACCTACAGGTAGATACACACTGTACACTACACACTATACATACCTACAGGTAGATACACACTGTACACTACACACTATACACACCTACAGGTAGATACACAGTGTACACTACACACTATACACATCTACAGGTAGATACACACTATACATTAATACACACAGCAGTGAGTAGACGCTTAAAGTTCCTCAAAGGCTTTTATTTTGTCATGACAGGAAGTAAGTGTCGAGCACCTGAAACCCCGCCCAATGCCCTGCTGACTCCCGTCCAATCAGAATACTCCTTCAAAGACCACATCCTGATCACCTGTTCACCTGGATTCACACTGCTGAAGGTAGAACACACCTGCACTTATTGTGAAACACCACCAGGGTTATAATTATTGAATATATCTTTTTAATCTGCCGTTTTAGTTTTGAAGTCTATGTGAAAGTTACTACAAAAACTGATTTACTGTAAAAACTAAAGTACTGCTACTGTTACAGGCCAGTGGTGGATAATAAATAAGTACATTTACTCCAGTACTCTACTTTGGTTCAATCCAATTCATTTTATTCGCACAGCCTAAAATCACATGATAAACCTGAGCCAGCCCTAACGACAAACCTGAGCCAGCCCTAACGACAAACCTGAGCCAGCCCTAATTACAAACCTGAGCCAGCCCTAACTATAAACCTGAGCCAGCCCTAACTACAAACCTGAGCCAGCCCTAACTACAGTTGTGTGAAAAAGTATTTGCCCCCTTCCTGATTTCTTTGCATGTTTGTCACACTTAAATGTTTCAGATCATCAAACAAATTTAAATATTAGACAAAATGCAGTTTTTAAATGAAGGTTTTTATTATTAAGGGGGGGAAAAAATCCAAACCTACATGGCCCTGTGTGAAAAAGTGATTGCCCCCTAAACCTAATAACTGGTTGGGCCACCCTTAGCAGCAACAACTGCAATCAAGCGTTTGCGATAACTGGCAATGAGTCTTTTACAGCGCTGTAGAGGAATTTTGGCCCACTCATCTTTGCAGAATTGTTGTAATTCAGCCACATTGGAGGGTTTTCGAGCATGAACCGCCTTTTTAAGGTCATGCCACAGCATCTCCGTCGGATTCAGGTCGGGACTTTGACTAGGCCACTCCAAAGTCTTCATTTTGTTTTTCTTAAGCCATTCAGGCCAGCTCTAACTATAAACCTGAGCCAGCCCGAACCATAAACCTGAGCGAGCCCTGACTATAAACCTGAGCCAGCCCTAAATATAAACCTGAGCTAGCCCTACTTGACTAACTTGGGTGTTTGTGGAAGATTCATAGTTTACATACACAAACTGGGACTGATCTGATAAACAGGACTTAAACCAGTACATTGTTGTGTTGGTTCTGGGTACTTCTTCGACTACTACTGCTGCTGGCTTGTCCTGTTAACAGGAAGATGTTTCTTATCTTGTCCTGTGTCTTTGTCTCTTTGTGTCTCTGTGGTTCAGGATGGAGAGAATCTGGATCACTATCAGATGGACTGTCAGTCTGATGGATCGTGGAGTAGCAGTCCTCACTGTCAGAGTAAGAAATCATTCTGCAACATGTTAAACTTTAAGGGAAACATCTGTGTGATCAGATTCATTATTAAATCATTACTAACACTGACATGTTCTTTCACTCAGTGCTGAAGTCCTCTGACTTCTTTTATTTTAACAAGCTAAATTCTCTTTTTCCAACAACAAGAAGGCAGCATTAACACATATTCTATCACCGATACATTTCCTATATATTAGATCACCTATATGTGGATATCAGCTTCACACATGTAGCTGGATTCTGCACTCAATGTGATCAACTAACTAAAGCATCAGTAGTTATCAATGAAATATAGTGGTGGATCCCAAAGAGCTGACACGAGTCAACCAGTAACCAGTGACTGTACATGGTAACTGTACATGGTAACTGTACATGGTAACTGTATAAAGTTATTGGATATATAGTAACTGTATATATATAGTAACTGTACAGAGTACCTGTATAGTTATTATATACAGTGGGTACGGAAAGTATTCAGACCCCTTTAAATTTTTCACTCTTTGTTTCATTGCAGCCATTTGCTAAAATCAAAAAAGTTCATTTTATTTCTCATTAATGTACACTCAGCACCCCATCTTGACATTAAAAAACAGAAATGTAGAAATTTTTGCAAATTTATTAAAAAAGAAAAACTGAAATATCACATGGTCGTAAGTATTCAGACCCTTTGCTGTGACACTCATATTTAACTCACATGCTGTCCATTTCTTCTGATCCTCCTTGAGATGGTTCTACTCCTTCATTGGAGTCCAGCTGTGTTTAATTAAACTGATTGGACTTGATTAGGAAAGGCACACACCTGTCTATATAAGACCTTACAGCTCACAGTGCATGTCAGAGCAAATGAGAATCATGAGGTCGAAGGAACTGCCCAAGGAGCTCAGAGACAGAATTGTGGCAAGGCACAGATCTGGCCAAGGTTACAAAAGAATTTCTGCAGCACTCAAGGTTCCTAAGAGCACAGTGGCCTCCATAATCCTTAAATGGAAGAAGTTTGGGACGACCAGAACTCTTCCTAGACCTGGCCGTCCAGCCAAACTGAGCAATCGTGGAAGAAGAGCCTTGGTGAGAGAGGTAAAGAAGAACCCAAAGATCATTGTGGCTGAGCTCCTGAGATGCAGTAGGGAGATGGGAGAAAGTTCCACAAAGTCAACTATCACTGCAGCCCTCCACCAGTCGGGGCTTTATGGCAGAGTGGCCCGACGGAAGCCTCTCCTCAGTGCAAGACATATGAAAGCCCGCATAGAGTTTGCCAAAAAACACATGAAGGACTCCCAGACTATGAGAAATAAGATTCTCTGGTCTGATGAGACCAAGATTGAACTTTTTGGCGTTAATTCTAAGCGGTATGTGTGGAGAAAACCAGGCACTGCTCATCACCTGCCCAATACAATCCCAACAGTGAAACATGGTGGTGGCAGCATCATGCTATGGGGGTGTTTTTCAGCTGCAGGGACAGGACGACTGGTAGCAATTGAAGGAAAGATGAATGCGGCCAAGTACAGAGATATCCTGGAAGAAAACCTCTTCCAGAGTGCTCTGGACCTCAGACTGGGCCGAAGGTTCACCTTCCAACAAGACAATGACCCTAAGCACACAGCTAAAATAACAAAGGAGTGGCTTCGGAACAACTCTGTGACCATTCTTGACTGGCCCAGCCAGAGCCCTGACCTAAACCCAATTGAGCATCTCTGGAGAGACCTGAAAATGGCTGTCCACCAACGTTCACCATCCAACCTGACGGAACTGGAGAGGATCTGCAAGGAAGAATGGCAGAGGATCCCCAAATCCAGGTGTGAAAAACTTGTTGCATCATTCCCAAGAAGACTCATGGCTGTACTAGCTCAAAAGGGTGCTTCTACTCAATACTGAGCAAAGGGTCTGAATACTTATGACCATGTGATATTTCAGTTTTTCTTTTTTAATAAATTTGCAAAAATTTCTACATTTCTGTTTTTTAATGTCAAGATGGGGTGCTGAGTGTACATTAATGAGAAATAAAATGAACTTTTTTGATTTTAGCAAATGGCTGCAATGAAACAAAGAGTGAAAAATTTAAAGGGGTCTGAATACTTTCCGTACCCACTGTATATAGTAACTGTAGCACCAGACCTCAGATTAGGTTGAACTCAATGGTTTCCGTCTCTTTCTCTCTAGAAACACACTCTAGGAGGAGGTCTTTGTCCATCATCTTAACCAATCACAGTCGAGATTAGTCAGAGAGTGATTCTTATTGGCTGATAGCAAAACTGTAGGAACAGTTTATATGTTTGTCAGTAGTTTTAGATTATTTTCTAATAAAACAAATTAAAAAAAAGAATCTCCAGTCGTGTGTTTTTGTCAAACAATCTGTCGATCATAATAAAAATAATGATCATAATAATGATAACAATAATCAGATTTTAATACTGCCATGTTATCAGTGACATCACAGCAACACTCAGTCTTCTGATGATAAACTCTCAAGTTTGGATCAATGACATTTAGAGTTTGTGTTTCTACTTCTGTATGAATTCTGACAGGAAGTAGTCGTACCAGCAGAGCAGCTTTAAAACAGATCAACACGAAAGAGTCCTGTGATTTTAATATTATAGTTCATATCACATTAGAAATCATCTGCATAATGTATTAACATATGTAATGCTAAAATGAAAAATACTGTAAAAAAGGAGCAGAAAGGACTTCTAAAATATATAAATGTGAGATTCATATTGAAAAGAACTGTCTGAATTTGGATACATTATATTCAAAATATAGATATCATGTACATATAATATATGTGTCACCATGTTTCAGTTATTAAGGACAATAGTTCCATCAAGTCTGCTCATTCTACCATCTAAGAGCTGCTGGGTCTTGTTCATTTAGTATTCATCACGGTTCCTCTCTTTCACAGCGGTGGATTGTGGGAGTCCGAAGTTGGTCGCGATGGCCAACTTGGTGTTTGGAAGTAAAGACAACAGCACACAGTTTGGATCGAGTGTTCAGTACGTCTGCAGGGAGGACAGCTTCCAGCTCAACAACAGCAACAGTAAGACTATTATGACTGTATTACTCAAAGTACTGAGTATAACATAGAAATGTCATATAGTATGTCATAAAAAGTAATATTATAGTATGTCACAAAAAGTCATAGTACAATATGTCATAAAAAGTCATAGTGTTGTATGTCCAAACACGATATCTGTGTGTGTGCGGTAGGTCTCTACATCTGTGGGCCGAGTGGAGAATGGGTCAACTCGGAATCAGGAACAAGACTGCCGAGCTGTTTACCAGGTAACCTTCAATCTACCACATGACGTCATCTTCCTCATTGAAAGAGTGAATCCATTAGTTCATGATCGCTACTGAATATACATAGATATATAATATAAACATCGAACAGAAAGTTCGGAAATTAGTGTTTGGTAGATTATTTCTCTGTTGTAACAATGCTTCTTGGCAATAATTGTTATACCGTTGGAAAGCCTGTTTAGTTAGCTTTCAAACGGTGCCCCATTTGTAAGGAACATGCATTTGTGGGATGAGCAACAGAGCTGAGTATGTGGGTTGCGCCCATGAAAAATTTGCCAAATCTTCTCTGCCAAATAATCTACCAAACACTAATTTCCGAACTTTTGTCATGAGAAGTTTCTAGGGCAAGGTACTTAACAAAAACAGGCAAAAATCAAAGGTTCCCAGAAAAAGGTCACATTTTATTCTTCCATTTCTGGCAACTCAGGTAATTCTCGTTATCAAACTCAAGTCCAAAACAAACAAAAAGCGTCCAAGAGGAGGTAATGGTTCGTTCAACTGAACAGTATTAAAAAAAACTCAACTTAGTGTGTCCTCGGTTTCACCGGCCACCAGGTCATCTTCCTTTCAATCCTCCTCAGTCTGGCTCGGTACTTTTCTTTACGCCGTTCTCCAGTCCAGGTTAGTTCTTGGCTCTCCTTCCAGCCATGTGCTCTCCCTCCTCCTCTCCTCCTGCAGCTCTTAAGTCCTGCCTCAATCAGGTGGCTTCAACACTGTGGGTGACTGTGGCTAAGTGGATAGCAGGGCCGTCTTTCAATCAGAGTGGTAGGTTTGGCAGGGTGGTTCAATCCCAGGCTCCGGCTCTGCTAGTCGCATGTCGATGTGTCCTTGAGCAAGACACTTAACCCCAAAAATTGCTCCCGGTGTATAATGTGATAGACTCTGAATTGTAAGTCGCTTTAGATAAAAGCGTCTGCTAAATGACTGTAATGTAATGTAACACCCACACCTTGGTGAGGCCTTGGTGAGGCCTTCTGGGAGCTGTAGTTTGTGCTTGGGCAGCCATTTTGTGATGTGGCTGTTGATCATTAAAGGGAATGTAGCACCTGGCCCCTTCCCTTGTGATGCCACAATATATACATCTACTGAATACAGCTGACTGTTATTTTGATCCGTACTCACACTCTCACCTCATTACTCACGGCTGCTGCTAGATTTAGTCTTGACTCGCTCATAGTGTCACACTAACTGCAGCAACATCTGCAGATATTATTCCAAGTAAGTCCAAAACTACCTGTTTAGGTTTACGAGGTCCAAAACTACCTGTTTCGGTTTACCAAGTCCAAAACTACCTGTTTAGGTTTACCAGGTCCAAAACTACCTGTTTAGGTTTACCAGGTCCAAAACTACCTGTTTAGGTTTACTTGGTCCAAAACTACCTGTTTAGGTTCAGAAAAACATCATTGGTTGGGTTCAAAGAAGAATGTTAATCCTGGAAGTTATCTCAGGGGTTATAAAGCAGTTTGTGTCTGTCCAGCAGTATATTAAACAGTACATTAAACTACATTAAACAGTACACTAAACAGTACATTAAACTACATTAAACAGTACACTAAACAGTACATTAAACAGTACATTAAACTACATTAAACAGTACACTAAACAGTACATTAAACAGTACATTAATCTACACTAAACAGTACACTAAACAGTACATTAAACAGTCTGTGTCTCCGTGTGTCTTCCAGCCTGCGGCCAGCCATCCCGGTCCTTCCCCCCTCAGGTGAAGCGGATCGTGGGAGGTCTCCGGTCCGAGCCCGGCCTGTTCCCGTGGCAGGTTATGCTTAGTGTGGAGGATCTGTCCCGTGTCCCTGAGGACCGCTGGTTCGGTTCTGGGGCCCTGCTGTCCCAGTCCTGGGTCCTTACAGCGGCCCACGTCCTGAGGTCTCAGAGGAGGGACACCAGCGTCGTCCCTGTGGCCCCGGAACACGTCAAGGTCTTAACTTCTATATTTTAATTTAATATTAATTTTACATTTCCACTAATATTTTGATTACTTTTAATATTATTTAATATTGGAGGTTGAGATATTTACAACAACCTGGTCATTAAAGTTTGATATGATGTGTAAACATAAATATTAATGCTTCTTTCCAATTGGCTGGCTTTCCTACATAAGCCCGCCTTCTGTGACCATCTGACCAATCTGTATGCTGATTACATTATGTGGTCATGTGACCCAGTTTAACTATTGTAACCAGTTTAAATAGTAAAACCAGTATAACCAGTCCATGTGATTCAGGTGTTTCTGGGTCTCCATGACGCTGCAGACAAACGTCTGGCCACCAACCGTTCGGTGGAAAGAATCTTCCTCCACCCGAACTTCCAACCGGACAACTACAACAACGACATCGCTCTGCTGAGGCTGGAGGAGCAGGTGGAGTTCACCGAGTTCATCCGGCCTGTGTGTCTGCCTCCACCTAGAAACCAGGTACAAGTACTACTAGTACTACTACTACTGTATGATACCACGTCTGTGTGCCTCCACCTAGAAACCAGGTACAACTACTACTAGTACTACTAGTACTACTAGGGTAAGACTCTCCCCCTTCACCTCTCCCTCTCTCTCTGTTTCAGGACGACCCCCCCTCACCTCTCCCTAACTCTTTGGGTGTAGTTGCTGGGTGGGGGATCTCCAATCTCAACACCTCCTCCTCCAGTGACCCTGAGATGACGTCTGACCTCTTGCAGTACGTAAAGCTGCCGGTGGTCTCTCAGGACGAGTGTGAGGGGAGCTACGCCTCACGCTCCGTCAGCTACAACATCACCCACAACATGTTCTGCGCCGGTTTCTTGGAGGGCGGGAGAGACACCTGTCTGGGGGACAGCGGGGGGGCGTTTGTGATGGAGGACGGGGTCAGCAGGAGGTGGGTGGTGTTTGGGTTGGTGTCCTGGGGGGGGCCGGAGGACTGTGGGAGTCAGAGGGTCTACGGAGTCTACACCAGAGTGGCTAATTATGTGGAGTGGATCCAGAAGCACCTTCAGACTGCCCCTTGGTGGTGAGACGGGTGGAGAGACGAGTGGAGAGACAGGTGGTAAGACGGGTGGAGAGACGGGTAGAAAGACGGGTGGAGAGACGAGTGGTGAGACGGCTGGTGAAACGGGTGGAGACGGGTGGTAACTAACGTTAGTTTGTTACTGGTTTGTTATGGTTAGTTACTGGTTTATTATTGTTAGTTACTGGTTTATTATTGGTTAGTTACTGTTAGTTACTGGTTTGTTATTGTTAGTTACTGCTTAGCCACTGGTTTGTTATTAGTTTCATATTGTTTGTTATTAGTTTGTTTCTGGTTTGTTATTAGTTTGTTTCTGGTTTGTTATTGTTTGTTATTAGTTTGTTATTGGTTTGGTTTGTTATTGCTTGTTACTGGTTATATACTGGTTTGTTTGTTTTTACTAAAACATTATTATTTCTTTATTGTACGTTGCTCATACATTGTACTTCCTCACTCCTGTGTTGTATATTTGTACACTCTTTTGTATGAATCATATTAAAGCTGCACCATATTGGAAAAAACTGACTGCAATATTTTCTTTTCAGCTATTTGAAAAATACAGTGAGTCACTTTTGTGCTCTAATAAACATTTTAATCATAAAGGTAGTGTTTGTATTGATATGAATGAATGTATTGATATGAATGAATGTATTGATATGAATGCTCACTCACAGAGTATTAATAATAAACTCTTATAAACACAGTTTTCTTTTGCAAAGAACATCTCCGAGTTGTTTCGTCACAAGTTTGTGTATTTGACATCATTTTACAGAAGATATTCAGAAAATAGAAAACAAACAAGTAATTATCATTTTAATATACTTTGACTTGGTTCTGCTATTATGTGTTAAATATCAAACAAGGATAAAACATAAACAAACGTTTATGCTCAAATGAAAAAGAACCAATGAGAAGCAGAGAGGAACCAGCTGATGGATGTAGAACCTGATGTTTCATGTTCAACTATTAAAGTCTTCGTTTGGCTCCCTTTGCTTTCAATTTGAAAAATGAAAAAGAAAAAAGATAATTTCAGTCTGTTTGTCTCAACTCTCGGTACCGTTCAGGTCCAGTCTCTCCATGGTGTCTCTGATCCAGTTCAGGAAGTTCCCCAGTCGGGTATAAACTCCGTACTTCCCCTTTGCAGCACATTTCTCTCCCCAGCTCACCACTCCGGTCAGAAACCAGGTCCCTCTGTAGTTCACCACGAACGGTCCTCCACTGTCTCCGCTGCAGGCGTCCATCCCGACATCATGGTAACCGGCACAGAACATGTTGTCTGTGACAACCTGGGGGACGGACGGAGACAGTGACATCATCTACACACATGACATCATCATCTACATACATGACATCATTAAAGGCTTCACAAAATATTTATTTAGTACTACAGTGTGTACCGTGTTTACAGTACAGGGTAAAGTGTGTACAGTGTGTACAGTACAGGGTAAAGTGTGTACCCTCTGATCACCTGTTCAGTGGAGGCGGTACAGTCTCTGTAGCTGACCACTGGGAGCGTGACCTTCCTGAGGAAGCGGGAGGAGGACCTTCCCCGGTAGTGAGTGAGTCCCCAGCCTGTCACCACGCCCCGGTTCTCCTCCTAAACACACAAACACAGACTGTCCATCTCCATGCAGACTGGAAACCATCAGTGTTTTAAATAGAGTTACCTGCAGCAGGTATCTGGACAGGTGGGGGTCGGGGAGGCAGGCGGGGATGGCGGTGGGGCTCCTGACGACGGGCTTGTCGAGGTACAGCAGAGCGATGTCGCTGTCGAAGGTGAAGGAGTGGAAGTGAGGATGGACGAAGACCTTCTGAACCTTGATCACCTGCTCCCCTGGATCAGGACGTCGTTTATCATAATCACCTGAACACAAAGACGTTATTCATCGTTCAGAGGAAGTCGCACAAACCAGGAACACTAACGCACATGTGGTCACCTATGGTAACGTGGTCCGCAGTCTCCTCCAGGCAGTGAGCAGCAGAGACCACCCAACGGTCAGAGACCAGAGTCCCTCCACAGAAACCATACCCATCAGACCTGCAGACCAGAACCTAACCACACACAAACACACACACACACACAGTACACTATGTTAAGTAAACATTAAAGCTGATTTAAATATGTGTAAAATGAATGAATGTTGATCCAGAATGTCTGATCACCTGCCAGGGACTCCCTCCTGGTCTCTCCAGGACTCCACCCACGATACGACCAGTGACCTCCTCTCCTCCTCCCTCCTCCCCCTTCAGCTGGGTCTCATTGCCCCCCCTTTGTCCAGACGTTGAGTTCACCATCACCAGCTCCTCCTCCGTCTCAGTAACATTCAGTTCAACCAGCCAGCTGTCGGTGACGTTGTCGTTCATCATTGTGACATTGAGCAGAGAACGACTTCGGTACGAAGAAGACCAGACTCTGTGCTGACCACAAGGAAACGACACTGGACCAGAAACAAACCGTGATGTTACTACACACCCGTGAGGTTACTACACACAGTGAGGTACGCTACACACCGTGAGGTACACTAAACACCGTGAGGTATACTAAACACCGTGAGGTACACTAAACACCGTGAGGTACACTAAACACCGTGAGGTACACTAAACACCGTGAGGTTACTACACACCGTGAGGTACACTAAACACCGTGAGGTATACTAAACACCGTGAGGTACACTAAACACCGTGAGGTACACTAAACACCGTGAGGTTACTACACACAGTGAGGTACGCTACACACCGTGAGGTTGCTACACACCGTGAGGTATACTAAACACCATGAGGTTACTACACACCGTGAGGTACACTAAACACCGTGAGGTTACTACACACCGTGAGGTACACTAAACACCGTGAGGTACACTAAACACCGTGAGGTTGCTACACACCGAGAGGTATACTAAACACCGTGAGGTACACTAAACACCGTGAGGTTGCTACACACCGTGAGGTATACTAAACACCGTGAGGTTACTACACACAGTGAGGTACACTACACACCGTGAGGTACGCTAAACACCGTGAGGTACGCTACACACAGTGAGGTAAGCTACACACAGTGAGGTACGCTACACACCGTGAGGTACACTAAACACCATGAGGTAAACGAAACACCGTGAGGTACACTAAACACCGTGAGGTACTGTTGAGAAAAACGTATACAAATTGTAAACACATTATCATATTGTGCTCGCTTGCAAATATACATGCATTAATACTTAGCACACACACACAGATCAGAGACATAAAGACTGAACTAGGACAAAATGTATGCTGCTGGCTGCTTCCCGTTAGCATAAACAAAAAAGACCTTAGAAGGGCATAACGTACACACAGGGCCTCTTCCTGAAATCAGAAATAGAACGTCCCAACGACTGTCACAACCTAACTGTCATATCATGTGGGAGGGAGAATAGAACCCATAAATACTGAAGACTCTGGTCTCACTCTGATGCTTCTTCTCCGCTCTTTAACAGGGACACTTAACACTCAGTTTGCGCTCTCACAGAGACAACCCGGAGGAAACTTGTTTTTTCTCTCTTCTCAGAGAAAACTCAGTTTTCGCTCTTCAGAAGAGAACACTCAGTCTTCGCTCACTAGCAGCACACAGCCGGCGCTGTCTCACAGAGACAACTCAGCTGGCGCTCTTTTACAAGGGACCCCTATACAGGTCAACACTTAGATTTACGCTCCTCCAAACACCGCGAGGTACAGTAAACACCGCGAGGTACAGTAAACACCCCGAGGTACAGTAAACACCGCGAGGTACACTAAACACCGCGAGGTACAGTAAACACCGCGAGGTACACTAAACACCGCGAAGTACACTAAACACAGTGAGGTACAGTAAACACCGCAAGGTACAGTAAACACCACGAGGTACAGTAAACACAGCGAGGTACACTAAACACCGCGAGGTACAGTAAACACCGTGAGGTACAGTAAACACAGTGAGGTACAGTAAACACAGTGAGGTACACTAAACACCACGAGGTACAGTAAACACCGCGAGGTACACTAAACACCGCGAGGTACAGTAAAGTATACTAAACACAGTGAGGTATACTAAACACAGCGAGGTACACTAAACACCGCGAGGTACACTAAACACAGTGAGGTATACTAAACACCGTGGGGTATACTAAACACCGTGAGGTATACTAAACACCGTGAGGTATAGTAAACACCGTGGGGTATAGTAAACACCGTGGGGTATACTAAACACCGTGAGGTACAGTAAACACCGTGAGGTACAGTAAACATCGTGAGGTATAGTAAACACCTTGAGGTATACTAAACACTGTGAGGTACACTACACCCTGTGAGGCAGTAACTGTTATAACCTGGGTTCTATGAGTGTTACCTGTCTTGGAGCAGCTTTGTCCGTCCTCCTCCAGTCTGAATCCATCAGCGCAGCCACACTGGACTCCAGCGCCCCCCCGCTGATCTATGCAGTACTGCATGCAGCCGCCGTTTCTATAGCGACACTCCACCACCGCTACAGACAAGATCCCTTTGTTCACACTTTGTTGCCATAGTAACCACAGAAAACTCTGTTGTTTCTGTTGTTGATGTTGACTCCTTCCGTATATATATATATATATATATATATATATATATATATAGAATGCAGCTCTACTGTTCATCAACATAATGCTGTAACCCAGCGATGTCCAGTAGTCTCCAGTGAGAGCAACAGCTGCTGCACGTTGTAACGCCGTCGCTTTAGTCGTCCTCTCCTTTAATACAACTTGTGTGTTCTTCTGGTGACGGTGCGTCTTGAGGCTCATACGTGACATCATTCGTTGGGATCCTAAAGGTGCTTTCACACCAAACGCGACGTGAACGCACCTTGAGAACGTTCCTCAGACCGACATCTTCCACAACACTAACCTGCAGTTTGTCTCCACTTCTCTGTAGCATCTGTTAGCTTGTGTTGCTTTTGTTTATCTCTACTTCTCCCACACGCTGCATCAACGTAGTCTGAAGACTTCCGCCACTGTTTGTTTGGGTGATTTGCTGCATTAACGGTGTGTATTGCATTTAAGTGATATTTCAGACTCGAAGTACTCCGGTGATAAGAAAATTCGCCTTTGCAGTGGATACAAATAGCTTTGGTTCTATCAACCGTCTGGAAGAGATTTTAATGAAAATGTCCATGTAAGAGTTCCCGGTTCATGTGAGCGCTGCAGCAGTCTTAGGGCCGCCCCAAATGCTCTCATTGGTTGAGACGCGTGATGACGCCCATCCCAAGCCAATACTGACCAACATCCCGCCCCTCCTGTGACCCATGGTCTGTCTGTGTGTGTATTCAGAGCCAGTGAGCAACGGACTTTCAAAATAATAATAATAATAAAAAAACTGCGTTAACGCACGATAAAATAATTGTCGTCGTTAATTAATTAATGCGTTAACGCGATAATAACACGTTAACTTGCCCAGCACTAATATATAGATATATGTATATATATACATCATATATATATATGTATATAACCATGGTTACCTGAGTCGCACGTCTTTCCGTGGAACTGAGGAGGACAAAGACACAAGAAGTCTCCTTCGTCCAGAGAGCACAATCCTCCATTCAGACAGGGGCTGGTCCTACAAGGGTTCAGATCTACGACACAGAGCAGAGACACTCGAACACACCACGAATCAGATCTACAACACAGAGCAGAGACACTCGAACGCACCATGACTACCTGGTTCAGATCTACGACACAGAGCAGAGACACTCGAACGCACCATGACTACCTCTGAGCAGATTGAAGATCATGTGGAGTGATTGAAAGCTCCTGAACAGCTGCTAACAGCTACTGGACCCTGTGGTGAGACCGTTCTGTCAAATATTGTAAAAGTACCTTAAGATCAGATCAGGTTTAAATAAAGGATCAGCAGGACCACATGAATCCAGATCGGCAAGGTCACATGAGGATCTGGATCAGTTCAGTGAAGACCGATCCTCAGTCTGAATATTAGGAGCATTTTTTTACATCATTTTGATGATGAATATACTCACTTGTGTATTTGTACCAGAACTCCAGCTGTGGAACCAGAAACTCAGAGTTAGTACAGTACTGGGAGTACTTCTGTGTACAGTGTGTTGACCTCTGATGTTGTTTAGAACACAAACTGTCCTCCAGAAGTCATATCAACATGTAGTCTGTGTTTTCAGTGGCCCCTGTGGGGTCTCGGGCCTCAGATTGGACCACAGCGGTCCTCCTTACCGTCTTCTCTCTGGTCTGGAAGATCTCGGCGGCCTCCTCCTGAGAGCAGACCTCCTCCTGACACTCCCTCTCCAAGTCTCCAGGTAACACCTCCTCCAGGAAAGAGTTGGCTCGTCTCCTCCTGGAGGACGAGAACAGGACCTGAACCGCCGAGGACCGGTCCAGGATCACTGAGGGGGGGGGGACCGAAGTCCTGGTGAGTACTGATCAAACAATACTCTGTACTGTACTGCAGTACTAATACATCAGTCCGTCTCACCTGTACATTGGATCAGTTCAGAGCAGGTGAGCAGAGTGAGAGTCCAGACCAGCAGCATGTCTGTCTATCTGTCTCTTGTTGTCTCTAACGGTCTCTTGTGAGGACAGACGGTTGGTGTCAGAGGTAAAATGGACTCCAGCTGATCGTTGACCACAGTTCAAATATTGACAGACGTCACAGCAGCTCAAAGACCACAAGAGACCAGTTCAGCATGAAGAGGTCAAAGGTGATCCTGCTGGACAAACTAAAATAGGATAAAAACATAACCTGATTTTATTCATAATAATAACTTTAGATTTATATTTTAAAAATAATTCCCAACAAAAAGCATTTTAAATGATTTTCCCTTTTAAAATATAAAAACACACAGTACACTTGTAGTATAATATAGGTAGTGAACAGAGTACCTGAGCAGGTAGAGAACAGAGTACCTGAACAGGTAGTGTACAGAGTCTACCTGAACAGTTAGTACCTGAGTACACCTTCACTAATATCAATAACAGAGGTGGACCACCTCCATCACAAAGACCACCTATTAGATTATTAATGGGTTATTTGATTATTAGATTGATTTGGTCCATCAAATGTTAAAAAACAAAAACCACCAAGATCCCAAAATGGCGTCTTGAAACTGAAGACTCTAGATTCACGATGAAATGAAACAGACGCAGTACAAATGTGAGAATGAGTTTTATTTGATAAAAGTTGTGAGTTAAGGCTTCAGAGTGAACTCGTCTCATCTGATATTTAATACATTTTATATAAACATGTTAGAGACTTTGAATTACTTTGTTACCAAAACCACATCGATGTCTTCACTGTGTTTGGTCCCTAAAGACGATAGTCTACTGGTTTAAAGTAAACTGGTTTTTTCTTGACATGAACTCAAACTTGCAGACAGACAGATAGCGGGACAGACAGATAAAGGGACAGATAGGGAGACAGACAACACAGCTTGTCTTCATCGACTGATACATTTGTCGCAGCAGAGTCTTCGTCAGACCGACCGCCTGATTGGTTCAGGACGTCTGCTCGTCAGAATTGATCACTTCCTGTTTTTAAATCAAACATCAACTACAGTTTATAGAAAAAATAAATATGTTTAAGTACAAAAGTCTCCCAGAAGAAACTCAAAGTGTCCACAGTGTTCCTGTTTGGCAAATTGAAGGTTTAAAGGGTTCTGCTTCATCCTGGTCCAACATGTCCACGACAGACCGGAGGTTCTGATTGGCCGGCTGCTCAGGTGAGCTGGACTGACTGGTGGTCTACATCGGGCACGCATGGTTTCAGGGGTCATAATGGATTTGAGTCTTGACCCAGGTCTGGTATCAGGGAGTCTCTGGGTCACTGCCGTCATGAGTCTGGACCAACTTTCAACTCTTCTGTCCTTTGACTGAGTAAAGTCTGGATCTTGTATGTAGGAGAACCGTGGAGAACCCAGCCCTGCAGCTTGGTGTTCAGTCCACAGATGATGTTCAGTGACATCATTGTGGTTCATCTCTTTAAAAACAATCACTTTAAATGATAATAACGAGCTCAGTCAAAGTGATTGATAACGTGGATTCACTGTAATAAAATGTTGAAGGTAAAAGCTTCACAACGTTCATGTTGTCTCCATCGTCTCAGTTATCACATGCCCTGCCCCCTCTGCCTCCTGGATCCTGATTGGTTGGTGGGTAAGATGACAAGGCACTACTGGATGATCTGATTGGTTCTGTGTGTCAAAGAGCTGACCGCTGGTCTAATCACAGTGAGCTCAAGATGTGATGTCATAGACAATGGTTGTGTTCAGACCTGCTGGTCAGAGGTCAAGTGAGGTCGGGTGGTTGAAGTGGACGAAGGAGGAGCGGAGACAGCTGACTCTATGACAACAAGAAACAGACCGATTAAAGATCAGTTATCGTTTAAATAAGAGACTCACATGTTGATTCATCATGAAGCATAATTAATATATATGTATAATAATAATAAAAACATCAGTGGGAGTTTACTGGGATGGGGTTCAACTCCCTGCAGTGTCCTGCTGATTGTATTTGGACTTACATGAAAGTTAACACATTTGCTGTTACTTGAACACTTTAATTTAACACTGTTTTCATTTTAAGTTCTTCTGTAACTTTAGATTGTCGTGTGAAGCATTCATTATAACGTTTAACCTGATTGTCATGAAGAAGCTCTGGACAGATCATTTATACTAATGCCCACTGACATGGTTTGAAAATCCACTGTTATCTAACTTTTGCTCTCCAAGCATCTTATGCCCTGTCCACACTACTCCGTTTCTCCTTGGATGCAGATTTGTCAAATAGAAACGATCTCCGTCCACACGGGAGTTTCAGCATCATTCTCGAGTTGATCTGCGTCCACACGGCAGCCGTCGAAGGCGGACAGCACGTGACCATTAACTACACTGGGCATGCGCGTGACGGTGTAAACAGGAAGTGAATTGCTTGCTTAGTTAAAAAAAATAAAAAATACTCGCTCTGTCTCTCTCTCTCCAAATTTACTTTAACATCAACACTTACACATAAACGTTTACTAGATTATGGGTCCATCAATGTGGTCTCTCACTCGTTTCCTCCGTGTTGTTGATGTCTGTTCTCACTAGTAGCTCTGAACGTCATGTCCGCCTAGCTAGCTTCTAAGCTAATTTTAACATTACCGCCAATGGAGAAATGCTAACCGCGATTAGCATTACAGCGGTGCGGGTCTATCTCTCTCACATCAAATTTACTTTAAAATCAACACTTACACGTAAACGTTTACTAGAATATGGGTCCATACATGTGGTCAACACACGTCTCTCACTCTATTCTGCTCTTCCTTCGTGCAGGAAAGCTTAGCAGATCGCTAACAGTAGATCCGTGAAATAAAGACCATGGAATCCATAGAAGAGTTTCAAGACTTCAGTGTGAATCTTTATTTGTAAAACTGTGGAAGCACAATATGAAATATGGCTTTACGAACTGTCCCTATACACATTACACGAATACAAAACAACAATCCATGATATAGCCAGCATGTAACATGTCCGCCTAGCTAGCTTCTAAGCTAATTTTAACATTAACGCCAATGGAGAAATGCTAACCGCGATTAGCATTTAATACAACACAAATGTTATACTAAACACGCGAATAGAATATATCTACGTACATATTTTCATGCTCCATAAATACATACTTACAGACTAAGGTCTCTCAAGGCTACCAAACGGAAGAAGTAAAACGTTAGAGCAGCATGTCTTCTCATTAGAATCTAAAAACAACCAGCTGCTCCATAGGGCTGATGCCGGTCACGCCGCTCGCTAATCACTCCAATAACAGCTGCTTCCTCCACAGAAATGCAGACTTTTACTGCATAGCTGCTGCTAGCTGTTGTGCTAGCAGCAACGCTTGCAATTAGTTATCCATGTTGAAATGAATCGCTGGTAGCCCAGTTTGTTTTCTTCCGGGTACGGGTCATGTGATAGTGAGTGTGACGAATCAGGGACGGAGACGTCATGGTTGCCAAGAACCAATCCAGTAGCGAACACGGGTGTGGGCGTAATTTTTTCTAAGCACATCCGTATCCGACCGTCCACACGCAAACGCAACCCCGGAGTTCTCAAACACCTCCAACCTCGCAGGAATTTTCAGATCCCTCCGTTTAGGGTGCTCCAAAACTCCGGCGTAGTGTGGCTGCTCAGTGTAAACGTAGCAAATACGGAGTAAAAACGGAGTAGTGTGGACATGGCCTTAGTTTGCACATATTTAGATCAGAGAAGTCTTTTTCTCATGGTGTGCCCACAAACCCTTTCAATAAGTTCAGTGTTTGGGCCGCTGTAATTATAGAATCCTGCTTACGTCCGTGCTTATCAGTAGGTGGCGCTATGACTATGAGTTAATATTGCCATGCAGAAGTCCTAAAGCCATGACAGTCAACAAGAATGTCAAGTTTGTGACAGTTTTGACAAAGTACAGTTGAGTTACAACAGCTTGATGGATGATGGCGAACCATGTAAAATGGCCGCCACACCACGTCCATGTTGTTCAATGAAACCTAAAGCTTTTAGTAACTTTTAATCACTACGGTCTTTAGATTGTTCTGACCAAATTCTAAGCTGATCTGATTAATTCCCTAGGAGGAGTTCGTTAAAGTCGAGCACCTGGAAATGGGAAAAAAAACACGAGAAATTCATACAAAATTAAAAATGGCTGACTTCTGGTTGGGTTTAGAGCATGGTCCCATACTTTTTTTAAGTTTAGATGTGATACACCTGCTTACCAAATGTTAAACATCTAGGTGAAACGTACTGCGAGGGCTGCATCGTCGAAATATTGTAGGGGGCGCTATCGAGCCGACTTGCCACTCTGAAGCATTAAAATCACATTAGATAACTACATTCAGGATTTTAAATGTGTGACAAGTTTGCTTATGTTTTGAGCATTTGTAGCCTCTCAAAAGCACCTTCGTTTTTCACGACGAAGACTGCGTCGCAACGGCGTTCCACGAAACATCAAAAGCTTCATGAACTGGCATTATGAACTTCTTATATTTGTGTGGAACTAATTTGATGTTGATCTGATTTACCTACTAAGAGAAACAAGCCAAAGTATAAAGACTTTAACTTCCTGTTACCAGTAGGCGGCGCTATGACTATGATTCAAAGTTGGCCTGCAGATGTCTTCAGGACTGGAGTCTAATCAAACATGTGAAATCTGGTAAAGATCTGATGATGTGGAGTCGAGTTACATCAGTTTATTTCTTCATGGCGAAGGATTGAAATTCGCTGAGCCGCCACGTCGCCGCCCTTCAACAACTTCTTACAATCTTCACAATGAAGCATTATCAAGGTCTTAAGGCTTTTCTGACAACATTTGAGAGGGATCTGATTAATCTGTGAGGAGCAGGATGTCAAAGTACACAACCTATAACTTCCTGTCGCCACTAGGTGGCGCTATTACGATGATTCTAAATTGTCTTATAGATGTGTTCCGGGTCAGGATGTTATGACATATGAGAGATTTGGAGTAGATTAGATTCCACTCCACGACCCATGAACATTCCCGTCAGAATCACACTCGCGCTCACGCCCTAGTTATGGTCGGGTTCGAGGTGTTGCACGAGTGATCCGTTCTATTCCACATACCCCCAAAGCTTCCTGTGCTGATGACGACACAGTATCTTCCCCCATTAAAATGTGTCTGATTAATGCACGCTCTGTAGCGAACAAGGCTCACATTTTAAATGACTTGTTCACAAGTCATAATTTGGCTTTTTTATTTCTGACTGAGACCTGGCAACGGAATATGGAATGTGGACTGTTCTTATGTTGGGACACCGCGTTTGACAGGCCGCGGTGGAGGTCTCGCCGTGGTCTGGAAGAATCTGTTTTCCTACCAATTGGGGACCACAGAATCTTATACTACTTTTGAACGACAGCTGACTAAAGTGGGTCGGCTAAAGCCATTTTACTGTGTTTTAATTTATCGACCTCCAGGTCCTGCAGGTCAGTTCTTATCAGAGTTCACAGACTTTCTGACCTCTATTATCAAGCTAGACAAAATGCTTCTGGTTGGTGATTTTAATCTGCATATCAGTGATGCCACAGATTGTACAGCCACTGAGTTTCTTAATACTACTGAATCTTTTAATTTCACGCAACATGTCTCTGGCACCACTCACAGGGGTGGTCACACCTTGGACCTTGTGTTCTCCCTGGGTCTTGATATTGATCATACACGTTGTGAGGACCTACTGATCAGTGACTGTAAATGTATTTTCTTTGATCTTGCTGTAAATGCTGACCCCTTTGCGTCTGAAACGAACATTCCACTCCCGCATTATTACTCAGAGTACAGCTGATCAGTTCTCAATGCACTTCTGCTGTGATATTAACACAAATCACAATGATGTTGAACTCTTAATACAGTCTTTTAATGAACATTGCACCACTTTGCTGGATAAAGTGGCACCTCTAAAGGAAAGGACCAAGGCTGCCTACAACACTTCTCCGTGGATGACAGACGCTGTCTGCAGCCTGAGACGGAAGTGTTGCAGGACAGAGCGGCTATGGAAAGCCACTGGGCTAGAAGTGCATCGCTCATATCTCAAAGACCTCAGAGTTTCTTTTAATGCTGGAGTAAAGGAAGCTAGAACTGCTTATTTTGCCAACTTAATCTCTTCCTCAAAGAGAAATCCCAAGATTTTGTTTGACACAATTAATAGAATTGTTTCACCGTCTGTCTTTACATTACCATGCTGTTTTGTTGATTGTAACAAGTTCCTTACCTATTTTATTGATAAGGTACTAGCTATTAGGTCTGGTATTCAGCCTGGGATCTGTTCATCTACATGTAGCTCCTCGCAATCTCCTGCTGTTCTGGACTCTTTCCAGCCTATCAGCCTTCAACACCTGATGGACTTAATTAACAAAACAAAGCCATCATCTTGCCCTCTGGATGTTATACCATCCTCTCTATTTAAGAAAGTTCTGCTAATTATTGTTCCCTGCAGTAACATCTATTGTTAATTCCTCATTGTCTACAGGAATTGTCCCGTCCTATTTTAAACATGCCACTATTCAGCCTATATTAAAGAAACCCAACTTAGATCCGGCATTGCCTATGAACTACAGGCACAAATCAAAACTGCCTTTCCTGTCCAAAATCTTAGAGAAAGTGGTGGCCAACCAACTTACTGCTGCACTGGAGAGGCACAACATTTACGACAAGTTCCAGTCTGGGTTTCGCAGACAACACTCTACTGAAACCGCTCTCCTGAGGGTTTCAAATGACATTCTCATGTGTTCTGATGCAGGTGACTGCTCTGTGTTAGTACTTCTGGACCTCAGTTCTGCATTCGACACTGTAGCCCATAACATCCTGATTAAGAGGCTACGTGATTGGTTTGGCATATCTGGTATAGTGTTAGACTGGTTTACATCTTACTTCACTGACAGAACTTTTAATGTCTCTGTGGGTGATTTTGTGTCTGTTACCTCTCCACTGTCTTGTGGCGTACCGCAGGGCTCGGTTCTGGGGCCTCTGTTATTTTCCCTTTACTTGTTACCTTTGGGACCGATTATAAAAAGTTACAATGTTGCCTATCATTTATATGCAGATGATATCCAACTCCATCTGTCATTCAAACCCAGCGAGGCCTTCACATTAACTAGGCTCCTGGACTGTGTCAATGCCATCAGAGACTGGACGGCAGAAAACTGCTCACAACTTAACGACACTAAGACAGAGGTTCTAGTTATTGCACCGGATGAGTTTGTCCCTATGATCAAGCAGAGTATTGGTCCACTCTCCTCTGCTGCCCATTGCAACCTGCGCAATCTAGGGATTTTATTTGATTGATCCATGTCGTTTGACCCCCATGTTAAGCAGCTGTCCAGATCATGTTTCTTCCACCTAAGAAATATCAGTAAATTGAGATCTGTAGTATCAACACCTGAACTAGAGATGATCATACACGTCTTTATCTCTTCACGCATTGACTACTGTAACACACTTTTCTCATCACTCAGTGTATCTGCTCCTAACCATTTGCAGGTAATCCAAAACGCTGCTGCCAGATTACTCACCAGGACAAAACGACGGTCTCACATCACCCCCGTACTCAGATCTCTCCACTGGCTCCCTGTAGCATTTAGGATACACTTTAAAAATCTCACTCTCATTTAGTCGGGTTGTCACGATACCAAAATTATGACTTCGATACGATACCTGCCATAAGTATCACGATACCCGATACTTACGATACGATACCAGAATTCGATACAATACCACAAATACGATACGATACTGGTATATCTATCTATAATAGTAATAAATAAAATATCTGTACGGTTCCCTTTCTTACCAGCTTGTTCCTGCCCAGCTTTTTGAACACTTAACAAATGGCATTAATATTAATGTTTAACCTCTTCGCATCTTTTGAGCCTCTCTCATATTTCCGCTGGCTTTCAAACACAGCTGAAGGGAACTCTGTCTCTGTGTTGCTGCTGACTCTGCTGGCATCTGTCTGACTGTCTGTGGGAGTGGGTGGATAAACAATGCTTCATTTACTTGCATAATGAGTTTGATATTTTCACTTCATATTTTATCTTAATTCATGGAATAATTATTTTTCCTTAACTAAAAATAAAAATAATTAGCTCAAGATCCACCCTCAGGCTCCACCAGCATGTCGCCATTTTGCATCAATTGTGTTTCATTTAGTACACTTTTGTGTGCATTGTGAGTTTGTGACCTCATGATCATATAGGCTTGTCGTCAAACTAGGCTAAGGCTACTCCTGTTAGGCTGTATATGGGAGATTCGGGGTGTTCATGTTTATAATCACATTTGCTTACCTGTCGTTCTTTGAACTCTTTGAAAAGTTCGGGGTGTCTGTCTGAAAGGTGCTTTGCCATGTTAGACGTATTGCCTCCCTTTGTCTGTGTGGCTTTGAAACACTTTTTGCAAACGGGTCTTTGTAGGTTGCTGTGTGAGCGCTGGGCAGCCCCGCCCCCTTGCAGTCAATGCCTGCAGGCAGCATGACAGGGAGCGGAACAGCGAGTGCGCTCTGATCGCGCGCTATTTTAATAAAGTATCGATACTAAAAATATGCAAAATCGTATCGTTTTTAACGTACAGGTACCGCGGTACCTTTTAAGTATCTATACACCGTGCAACCCTATTACAGAGCACTACACGGTCAGGCTCCTACATATGTAGCTGATCTACTTCACCCCTATTCACCCGCCCGCGCTCTCAGGTCAAACGTTTTAGGTCTTCTGTCTGTCCCACGCACTCCCCTTAAGACACGTGGTGACCGAACTTTTGAGGCAGTAGCACCAAGGCTGTGGAATGCTCTAACTGCACCTCTACGCTTTGCAGATTCTGTGAACTCATTCAGAAATCAGCTCAAAACTCACCTCTTTAGACTGGCGTTTGGGTAAAACCTGTGTCCTAGACCTGCTTTTAAACCATGTTTTCATTTTGTATTTTCTGTGTGTATGTAAATTATTGGCCCTATGGTCACATTGTGTTTTTTATGTTTCTAATTCTGCTCTGTTAAGCACTTTGTGACTTATGTCTGTAAAAAGCACTTTATAAATACATTTTACTTACTTACTTACAATGTACGGCTGAGTTAAAACAACTTCCTGTTTCGTGGCGAATGGTGTTTCTTTGACGCCACGGATACATTGTACGATAACTTTTTGATCTGAAGTCCATCGGGTCAAATCTCTAGGAGGAGTTCGTTAAAGTACGGCGCCTTGAAATGGTCAAAAAACGTCATCAAATTCAAAATGGCCGACTTCCTGTTTGGTTTAGTGAATAACTCCTAGAGGATTTTTTGTACGTCCCATCACATTACACATACGTACCAAATTTCATACAGCTAGGTGAAACCCAATGTTGGGGCTACTCAATAGGGGGCGCTATCGTGCCAATATTTCACACCACAGCTGGACACCCCAATCAGACTGCAATTTTCGCAAAAAAATAATTTAAAAAAATTTCCAGTATCGCAAGCACCTCCTTTTTGCAACGAAACACGCGGAATAATAATAAACTAGAAGAGCAATAGGTCCTCCGCTCCGACTACGTCGGTGCTCGGGCCCTAATAATAAAAACATCAGTGGGGTTTGAACCTAATAATAAAAACATCAGTGGAGTTTGAACCCTAATAATAAAAACATCAGTGGGGTTTGAACCTAATAATAAAAACATCAGTGGAGTTTGAACCCTAATAATAAAATCATCAGTGGGGTTTGAACCCTAATAATAAAAACATCAGTGGGGTTTGAACCCTAATAATAAAATCATCAGTGGGGTTTGAACCCTAATAATAAAAACTACAGTGGGGATTGAACCTAATAAAATCATCAGTGGGGTTTGAACCCTAATAATAAAAACATCAGTGGGGTTTGAACCCTAATAATAAAATCATCAGTGGGGTTTGAACCCTAATAATAAAAACTACAGTGGGGATTGAACCTAATAAAATCATCAGTGGGGTTTGAACCCTAATAATAAAAACATCAGTGGGGTTTGAACCCTAATAATAAAATCATCAGTGGGGTTTGAACCCTAATAATAAAAACTACAGTGGGGATTGAACCTAATAATATAACATCTGTGGGGCTTGAACCCTAATAATAAAAACTACAGTGGGGATTGAACCTAATAAAATCATCAGTGGGGTTTGAACCCTAATAATAAAATCATCAGTGGGGTTTGAACCCTAATAATAAAATCATCAGTGGGGTTTGAACCCTAATAATAAAAACTACAGTGGGGATTGAACCTAATAATATAACATCAGTGGGGTTTGAACCCTAATAATAAAAACTACAGTGGGGATTGAACCTAATAAAATCATCAGTGGGGTTTGAACCCTAATAATAAAAACATCAGTGGGGTTTGAATCCTAATAATAAAATCATCAGTGGGGTTTGAACCCTAATAATAAAAACATCAGTGGGGATTGAACCTAATAATAAAAACATCAGTGGGGTTTGAAACCTAATAATATAACATCAGTGGGGTTTGAAACCTAATAATAAAAACATCAGTGGGGATTGAACCTAATAATATAACATCAGTGGGGTTTGAACCCTAATAATAAAAACTACAGTGGGGATTGAACCTAATAAAATCATCAGTGGGGTTTGAACCCTAATAATAAAAACATCAGTGGGGTTTGAATCCTAATAATAAAATCATCAGTGGGGTTTGAACCCTAATAATAAAAACATCAGTGGGGATTGAACCTAATAATAAAAACATCAGTGGGGTTTGAAACCTAATAATATAACATCAGTGGGGTTTGAAACCTAATAATAAAAACATCAGTGGGGATTGAACCTAACAATAAAAATATCAGTGGGGTTTGAACCCAAATAATAAAAACATCAGTGGAGTTTGAATCTAATAATAAAAAAAACATCAGTGGGGTTTGAACCCTAATAATAAAAACATCATTGGGATTTGTACCCCAATAATAATAATAAAGACATCATTGGGATTTGAACCCTTACCCACCTGGCAGTACTCAGGCCTCGCTGGCGCTGCTGTTCCTATTGAGCTCTCGGATTCCCTGAAGGATTCTCTTCATGTGACCCACCTTCGTCACCCCGAGGTCCTGAACACAGACACACCTGAATCAGTCTTACTCGTCAGGTTGGTTTTGCTCTTATTGTAAATACACAGAAATAGAAATACAGCTAAAAAGGACGGAGATAAACATTTATCTATCAGATAAAGTCTTCTGTAAATGAACTAATGTAACATGTTGCTTTACACACAGCGTTTATACAGCAGCTTAGATCAATAACGACATGAACATGTTAAACAATAAATATCATAAATAGTTTAACAACAGAAGGTAACAACACAGAAGACAATGTCCGTCCTCCATGACTCAGCACAGTTAGCGGTTAGCGGCTAGCAGCAGTACCTTCAGGTCCCTCCTCTCCAGGTGGATGAGTTCGGCCCCGCGGACGTCGTGTCCCATGAAGATGTCCTGATACTCAGTGAGACACAGAAAGTCCAGCCACGCCCCCACCTCCTCCGTCCCCCACTGGTGAACTGAGACACAGACAGGAAGTGGTTCAACCAGACAGGAAGTGGTTCACACAGACAGGAAGTGGTTCACACAGAGATGAAGTGGTTCACGCAGACAGGAAGTGGTTCACACAGACAGGAAGTGGTTCACACAGACAGGAAGTGGTTCACGGAGACAGGAAGTGGTTCACGGAGAGAGGAAGTGGTTCAGGCAGACAGGAAGTGGTTCACACAAACAGGAAACAACCCAAGAACAACCCAAGAAGTGTCAGAGAATAGCAAACCTGATTTCACTAGAATACAGATGTGTACCATCTAAAACCAACAGTCAGAGACAAAGACAGGTAGGGAGAGAGAGACAGGTAGAGAGAGCTTACCTGGTAGAGACAGAGGACTGCAGGTCTCCTTGTTCTTGTTGTTTTTGTCTTTTTTTAACTTGGGGACGAGACGAAACTTTGCACTCCGGCTGCGTTTGGAGAAATCTGTCAGAGGATCCTGAAGACACACAGACAGGTTTGTAGAAGCAGACAGACAGACAGACAGACAGACAGACCAGGACCAGGATAACCATCATGCAGGTCTAGTTGTGGTGGTTTACCTCGTGGTCTGACGGGTCGATCACCGGACTCAACCAGGAAACATCAGCCAGCCGACGGAGCTGCTGAGCCACCGAGCTCAGAGCTGCATTCAACTGGTCCTGCTGAGGAGGATCCAGCTGCTGCATACAAACAACAACCATGAGGACCAGGACAGACATGTCTTCAACATCTCAAAAGGTTTATCAGAGGGACACAGTTACCATGGACATGTTTCCAGCCAGCAGCAGTTCAGTCTCACTGAGTAAAGCTTTGACGTTAATGACCATCTGAAGGACCACGCTGCAGCACAGAGCCTGGAGACAGACAAGAGAGACAGACAGGTAAGAGAGAGACAGGTGAGAGAGAGACAGACAGGAAAGGACAGAAGAGACCACTAGTCCTGCTCAGTACCCCAGAGTTGTTGGAGTTGGCGTAGACCACGTCCATGGCCTTTGAGCTGGCGTTGACAGCGTGAGCAAGTTCCTGTTCCAGACTGTGGTGAGACTGAGCAACTTCACGAATACTGAAACACAAAATGATAGAATACTATAATAATAATAAACTAGAAAATTCCTAAAGAAGTTTTGACAGTGTGGCTTCTACTGCCCGAAGAAATCGCAATATATACACACGCCAATGTTACCGGTAGTTTCATTCAGGTTCAATTGAGATAGCGCTACTCTCTTTTCTGCATTTTAGATTCATACTCTTGGATTGAATCTAGTATTTGTGGGGCTTTTATTTTGAAAGAGTGGGACTGGGTGGGTGAGAGAGGGGGAGAGGAGACAGAATCATAATGTTTGACACTAAAATGAGAGGCTTCATCACAAGCATTCCAGTTAGAATTCATTCTGTGGGGCTTTTAATTAGAAATGGGGGGGTTGGGGGGGTGAGAGGGGAAAAGTCCTCTAAAAATATCTAAGACCTGAATGACTGTATGATAGAGAGAGACACAGAGAGGGAGAGAGAGACAGACAGAAAGATAGACAGAGAGGAGAGAGAGACAGAGTGAGTGAGTGAAACAGGCAGACAGGAGGTCTAATGATCTTTCCTTGAATATCATGTGTGTATGTGTGTAGAGAGATAGAGACAGACAGACAGACAGGAGGTCTAACAATGCCTTTGACTGAATATCTCCATGTCATGTGTGTGTGTAGAGACAGAGAGAGAGAGAGAGCCTGTGTGCGTGTGTGTAACTGGTTGCCATGGTGAGGACGCACCTGGTGTTAGAGGCAGACTGATTAAGAAACGTTACAGTAAACAGTGATTTTGAACAAAACCCCTAACTCCTTTTAACAAATTAGCAGGAGTCTGAGTGCCAAAATATGGATACCGTGAGAAAGATAAGACTCTGTCAAACGCGGTAATGTGGTTTTTATGTTTGTGGTGTTAAAAATGTGAGCTCCAGAGCAATAGACAAAACTGGTACCGTCTGCGTTCTTTGAGAAATGAGTGGTGAGATTTAACATGGAGTCTAATGGAGCAGTTGGTTGGAGTTCATGTCGCTCTGCGGCTCTTTGAGCCAAATGTGTAAGTCTGTTGGATTCCATAGGCACTTTACTGCGACCAGCACAACATTTCCAAGCTTTTGGGCCATAAATGGTGTATAAAGAGTAAAAATTGTGGGAGCTGGAGCAATTTGTTTGGAAAAATCACAGAATATTTTCCTGCTCCGCTCCACTCTGACAGTTATGCTCTCACTCTAGCTCTTAACGAGCCGTGCAATACACACCCATTATAAAATCTGAAACAGACCCAAAATGTTCCTGAAACTTAATTTGTGACTTCATGAAAACTGTGCTAGCTATCAAAATGTCCATTTGGCTCAATAAAGTGCAGCGTTTTGTCTACGTTTTAAACTTCGAATCATGTTTCTACGTTAAAGTATGGCCAGTCAATATGGGCCCAAAGTTAAGTGTTTTTTAGCTCTCTTCACGCCGAAACCCCATTCAAGTGAATGGAGAAATTTGGCTCTGTTTTTTGGGATTTTCGGGAAAACCGCTGGGCGAATCTCTCCGAAAAATAGATAGCACACTATTCCCGATCAGGCCACACGTTTTGATGTATTTGTCACGCCGCTGTTGGCAACGCTGTGTGAGGAGTAGCGCGCCAAACTTTTGGATAAAGATTATTATTATTATTAAGCCCGCAGGATTACAATCAGTGTGCTTTGGCAGAGGCAGTTTTACTGCCTTTGTGCCACAAAGCCACACTGAATAATATATTATATGGGTGATTAAAATATGAGCCTGTTGTTTCATTAACAACATGAATGATTAGTAACACAGATATAAAACAAGGTGATGAGAGAAACTGTGTCTAGAACCAAAAACAAGAGTCTACTAGAGTTCAGATTATTACAGCTCAATCATCAACATCATCTCATAACTGTGCATTTATATTATATTAAAGTGGCCTAAATTTATTATGTAAAAACAGTATTATGAATGTCTAATATACTTCTTTATTCAATATCTTTGATGTAGAATTCAGAAATAGATTCAGTACTATAGTCTCTGCTCACCTACTGTAATATTAATTCTCTGGTCTCCCTGGTCTCTTTAATCTATCTGGTCTCTCTAAACCAGAGGTAGCCAACACGGTGCCCGCGGGCACCTGGTCGCCCGCAGGGACCACGTGAGTCGCCCGCAAGGCATGTTCTAAAAATAGTATTTGTCACCATGGAGCTCTGTCTAAAAACCGCACCAGGTTTTCAGGTTCCGAATGGCGGGCGCTTCCCGTTGGCACCGGATGCGCGCCGCAAGCGCACCACGTCCGTCAGTCCTCGGAACAGTCCGCGGGGCAACAACTCTTGGGTGGCGGGGGTAAAGGCGAGGCAACGCAATCCGACCGAAAAGGCCCAGACTAGTGGTTTGAACGCGGGCGCCCGAAGATACTCGCGCGCCTGGGAGTGTTGGATCCCCCCCCTCGGCTATAGACGAGACTGTTTACTAGTTTCTCCGTGGAGAAAAAGGTACCATTAGAAATGGTGTCGGTGACAACAAACGGGGCTCCCGCCATGACGGGCCGGCATGCAGGCTTCATTGCGCAATGTAAAGGTGACCCAGACTTCCCAAAATGTCTACATTACCACTGCATCATTCACCAGCAGGCGCCATGTGCAAAAGTAACCGGCTTTGATCATGTGATGACTCCTGTCGTGAAGATCATAAATGGCATCCGCTCCAAAGCCAAACAACACAGGATATTCATAACTGATGATTTGTATAAACATGGGACAGAGTTGATTTGTTGATCATGATTTGTTCAAAAATGTTACAAAAGTGGTGGTTAGTACAAATTAGACATGATGTGAAGATATGACAGTAAATGATTTCATAAAAAATGTTAGAAGTGATCATTTTTACAAAAATATAACGGGTGTGGTTTTGAACCAAATGCTACAAATGTGACAATACAAATATTCATACAAAACTGTCAAGAAAGATATTTACTAAAATATCAGAGATGTGATACCTATGACTTTCAAATGTTGAAACAGAATAACAGAAATAAATGTTTAAATATATCTGTGTTTCCTACCATCATTGTTGTGGAAATCATTGTTAATAATTATTGTGAGGAATAATTAACATTGTCATGTGATCAGACAGTCTCTTCACTCATTATTATTAAAAGGTGATCTGTGCAACTTTGTTATTCAGGAAGTTTGTATCAAACAAGTAGCCCTTCGTACTACTCGGTACCCTTGAAGTAGCTCTCAGTTTCAAAAAGGTTGGTGACCCCTGCTCTAATCTCCCTGGTCTCTCTGATCTCTCTAATCTCTCTGGTCTCCCTGATCTCTATAATCTCTCTGGTCTCCGTGGTCTCCCTGGTCGCTCTAATCTCTCTGGTCTCTCTGATCTCTCTAATCTCTCTGGTCCCCTTGGTCTCTATAATCTCCCTGGTCTCTCCAATCGCTCTGGTCTCCGTGGTCTCTTTAATCTCTCTGTCTCTCTAAACTCTCTTTTCTCTCTGGTCTCCCTGGTCTCTCTGAGGTCTCTGGTCTCTCTGATCTCTCTAATCTCTCTGGTCTCCCTAGTATTTCTAATCTATCTAGTCTCTTTGGTCTCTCTGGTTTCTCTAATCTCTCTGGTCTCTCTAATCTCTCTGGTCTCCCTGGTCCTGTTGGTTAATCCACCAGCTGCTGCCCATGAGAGGCGATTGTAAACATGACCAGGTAAAATGATGTAATGAGTAAAACCCTCACCTGTGTATCAGAGCTCCTGCTGCCTGACCGAACTCACTGATGAGCGACGCCTCATCTTCAGAGACAATTTCTGGCTGGGAGGAGAGGGGGGGCTGAGGGTGCTGAGGAGGGGGGGTCCGGAGAAACTCACACTTCTGTTTGTCCTCCCAGGACTTAAGGGTGCTCTCAAACGCCTGAAACACACACACACACACTAATGGTGAGGGTCTGAGCTAGTGCCCTGTCTCTGGTGAGGGTCTGGGGTAGTGCCCTGTCTCTGGTGAGGGTCTGGGGTAGTGCCCTTTCTCTGGTGAGGGTCTGGGGTAGTGTCCTGTCTCTGGTGATGGTCTGGGGTAGTACCCTGTCTCTGGTGAGGGTCTGGGGTAGTACCCTGTTTCTGAGGGTCTGGGGTAGTGCCCTGTCTCTGGTGAGGGTCTGGGGTAGTACCCTGTCTCTGGTGAGGGTCTGGGGTAGTACCCTGTTTCTGAGGGTCTGGGGTAGTGCCCTGTCTCTGGTGAGGGTCTGGGGTATTACTCTGTCTCTGGTGAGGGTCTGGGGTAGTACTGTCTCTGGTATTGTTCTGGTCTAGTATTCACCCTGTCTCTGGCAAGGGTCTGATCTAGTACTCACCCTGTCTCTGGTGAGGATCTGGTCTAGTACTCACCCTGTCTCTGGTATTGTTCTGGTCTAGTACTCACCCTGTCTCTGGTATTGTTCTGGTCTAGTATTCACCCTGTCTCTGGCAAGGGTCTAGTCTAGTACTCTCCCTGTCTCTGGTGAGGGTCTGGTCTAGTACTCACCCTGTCTCTGGTGAGGGTCTGGTCTAGTACTCACCCTGCCTCTGGTATTGTTCTGGTCTAGTACTCACCCTGTCTCTGGTATTGTTCTGGTCTAGTACTTACCTTGTCTCTGGTGAGGGTCTGGTCTAGTACTCACCCTGTCTCTGGTGAGGGTCTGGTCTAGTACCCTCCCTGTCTCTGGTGAGGGTCTGGTCTAGTACTCACCCTGTCTCTGGTATTGTTCTGGTCTAGTACTCACCCTGTCTCTGGTATTGTTCTGGTCTAGTACTCACCCTGTCTCTGGTGAGGGTCTGGGTTCGGTTCTTGTGGATGATCTTGATGTACCCTGGAGGCTGAACCCAGGCCTCCCCGTCCACCTGCACCGGGACGCCTTCATCACCGAGGATCGTGATCTTCACCGTACGACACTGAGAGAGAGAGACAGACGGGGTCAGAGAGACAGACGGACAGACAGATGAACAGATAGATGAACAGACAGACAGACAGACAGACAGGTGTACCTGTGCGATGCGGTGATGTTGCAGGTTGATGACTCGAGACACGGCCATCTGCATGCTGCCGAACACGGCCACCACCTCCAGGATCTTATCATCAAAGGAGGGAGCTGTGAACGTCTGAGAGACAGACAGGTGACACGATCAATAAACAGACAGACGGATAAACAGTGGAAGACATCAGATGACAGAGAGACAGACAGGTTCAGGTCTCACATCGTCCTCTTTGGTTCCTCCCCAGAAGTTGGTTCCCCCTGCGTAACTGGGGATGTTCAACACAGCGATGCCTTGAAGACTGGGGAGAGGGATCGGACGCCCATCACACTGTCCACACAAACACACACGTTAGACCTGTGATGATGAGGATGATGAGGATGATGATGATGATGATGATGATGATGATGTTTGGAGCAGCACCGGTTGGTTGTGGGTCTCACCTCCAATAGAACCTTCTGCTCCAGGTTCTTGTAGGTTCTGTGCAGCAGCTCTTTAGTTCCAAGAACTCCGTACCACATCATGTTCTTAGTCCGGCTCCTGAACACAAACCTCACTCGTAAAAACTACAAACCTCACTCGTAAAAACTACAAATCTCACTCATACAAACGACAAACCTCACTCATACAAACGACAAACTTTACTCATACAAACTACAAACCTCACTCATAAGAACTTCACTCATAAAAACGACAAACCTCACTCATAAAAACGACAAACCTCACTCATACAAACCTCACTCATAAAAACTTCACTCATAAAAACGACAAACCTCACTCATAAAAACGACAAACTTTACTCACACAAACTACAAACCTCACTCATACAAACCTCACTCATACAAACTACAAACCTCACTCATAAAAACTACAAAGCTCACTCATAAAAACTACAAACTTTACTCATACAAACTACAAACCTCACTCATGAAAACTACAAACTGCACTCACACAAACTACAAACTTCACTCACACAAACTACAAACCTCACTCATAAACTACAAACCTCACTCATACAAACCTCACGCATACAAACTACAAACCCCACTCATAAAAACTACAAACCTCACTCATAAAAACTACAAACTTCACTCATACAAACTACAAACCTCACTCAGAAAAACTACAAACTTCACTCATAAAAACTACAAACCTCACTCATAAAAACGACATAATTAATAATAATTAAATAATGTGAAGGTGGACCTGCACTTCTCTGGATGTTCGTCTCTCTTGTTGTTGAAGTCCAGAGAGATTTTAGCGTCCAGTCCGATTCCAAAGTAGTTATTCATGACACACTTCTCAGTGTAGCAGTCCCTGTACACACAGACAGGCAATCAGATAGAGACAAAGAGAGACAGACAGGCTGTCAGAGAGAGAAACAGACAAAGAGAGAGAGAGAGACAGACAGAGAGAGAGACAGACAGATAGAAAGAGAGTCTCACATGTTGTCGGGGTCACAGCTGAACGGGTCGGCATTGACCAAAAGTCGACTGATCACAGAACTGCTGGAGAGAGAAGCTGAGATTCCTCTAAGACCTGCACACACACACACACAAACACATCAGACTGATGACATCATGATAACATTCAGGACTTCCTGGCGGACCTCAGAGTACCTGGATAGAGGATCTTTGTGTTGAGTGTGGGCGTGGTCTCCCTACTTCCTGTCTGGACAGGAAGTGATGCAGAGCTGCCCAGTGACTGGCTGCCTTTACTGATCAGCTTCTCACAGGGCGTCTTACTGACTGAGGAGACAGACAGGCAGAGAGAGAGACAGGTCAATAAGCTCAATGGTGACAGCATGTACTTCCTGTCCTCTGCCTACAGACCCAAGTGGACCAGATCCTCATGGTTCTGGATATTTGAAGGACCAGTTCATGTCGTCTTCAAGGTCTGTTGTTTGTTTACTCACCATATTTATGTATGCCTCCTGATAAATATAGAATATACAGTGGGTACGGAAAGTATTCAGACCCCTTTAAATTTTTCACTCTTTGTTTCATTGCAGCCATTTGCTAAAATCAAAAAAGTTCATTTTATTTCTCATTAATGTACACTCAGCACCCCATCTTGACAGAAAAAAACAGAAATGTAGAAATTTTTGCAAATTTATTAAAAAAGAAAAACTGAAATATCACATGGTCATAAGTATTCAGACCCTTTGCTGTGACACTCATATTTAACTCACATGCTGTCCATTTCTTCTGATCCTCCTTGAGATGGTTCTACTCCTTCATTGGAGTCCAGCTGTGTTTAATTAAACTGATTGGACTTGATTTGGAAAGGCACACACCTGTCTATATAAGACCTTACAGCTCACAGTGCATGTCAGAGCAAATGAGAATCATGAGGTCGAAGGAACTGCCCAAGGAGCTCAGAGACAGAATTGTGGCAAGGCACAGATCTGGCCAAGGTTACAAAAGAATTTCTGCAGCACTCAAGGTTCCTAAGAGCACAGTGGCCTCCATAATCCTTAAATGGAAGAAGTTTGGGACGACCAGAACTCTTACTAGACCTGGCCGTCCAGCCAAACTGAGCAATCGTGGAAGAAGAGCCTTGGTGAGAGAGGTAAAGAAGAACCCAAAGATCACTGTGGCTGAGCTCCAGAGATGCAGTAGGGAGATGGGAGAAAGTTCCACAAAGTCAACTATCACTGCAGCCCTCCACCAGTCGGGGCTTTATGGCAGAGTGGCCCGACGGAAGCCTCTCCTCAGTGCAAGACATATGAAAGCCCGCTTAGAGTTTGCCAAAAAACACATGAAAGACTCCCAGACTATGATAAATAAGATTCTCTGGTCTGATGAGACCAAGATTGAACTTTTTGGCGTTAATTCTAAGCGGTATGTGTGGAGAAAACCAGGCACTGCTCATCACCTGCCCAATACAATCCCAGTACAAACAGTGAAACATGGTGGTGGCAGCATCATGCTATGGGGGTGTTTTTCAGCTGCAGGGACAGGACGACTGGTTGCAATTGAAGGAAAGATGAATGCGGCCAAGTACAGAGATATCCTGGAAGAAAACCTCTTCCAGAGTGCTCTGGACCTCAGACTGGGCCGAAGGTTCACCTTCCAATAAGACAATGACCCTAAGCACACAGCTAAAATAACAAAGGAGTGGCTTCGGAACAACTCTGTGACCATTCTTGACTGGCCCAGCCAGAGCCCTGACCTAAACCCAATTGAGCATCTCTGGAGAGACCTGAAAATGGCTGTCCACCAACGTTCACCACCCAACCTGACGGAACTGGAGAGGATCTGCAAGGAAGAATGGCAGAGGATCCCCAAATCCAGGTGTGAAAAACTTGTTGCATCATTCCCAAGAAGACTCATGGCTGTACTAGCTCAAAAGGGTGCTTCTACTCAATACTGAGCAAAGGGTCTGAATACTTATGACCATGTGATATTTCAGTTTTTCTTTTTTAATAAATTTGCAAAAATTTCTACATTTCTGTTTTTTTCTGTCAAGATGGGGTGCTGAGTGTACATTAATGAGAAATAAAATGAACTTTTTTGATTTTAGCAAATGGCTGCAATGAAACAAAGAGTGAAAAATTTAAAGGGGTCTGAATACTTTCCGTACCCACTGTATATACATATATATTAGGGCTGGGCAAGTTAACGCGTTATTATCGCGTTAACGCACTAATTAATTAACGCCGACAATTATTTTATCGCGCGTTAACGCACATTTCACACAGGGCCATGTAGGTTTGGATTTTTTTTCCCCCTTAATAATAAAAACCTTCATTTAAAAACTGCATTTTGTGTTTACTTGTGTTATCTTTGTCTAATATTTAAATTTGTTTGATGATCTGAAACATTTAAGTGTGACAAACATGCAAAAAAATAAGAAATCAGGAAGGGGGCAAACACTTTTTCACACAACTGTATCTATATCTATATCTATATAGATATAGATATATATAGATCTATATCTATATAGATATAGATATATATAGATATATATCTATATCTATATAGATATATATCTATATCTATATAGATATAGATATATATATAAGAGTCTTATTTGTCATTTCCTCGATTCCGGTTGAACCGGTTTCAACTGGAAGCGATCCTCGCTTGAACCGGAAGTTGGAAATGACAAATAAGACCCGTTTGAGAGGAGAACTTTGAGGAGAGCCTTCAGGCCAAAGAGCTGATATCAGATCAGCCTGACCTCACAATCAGACAGCAGACTAGCAGGAAAGAGAAGCAGTACATGCTCCGAGAATTTTATTTTAAATATGAGCTTTAAAATGTAGCATTCTGGAGTACTCTGAGAAGAAAATTAAGTGATAAGACATTTACTTTAAGCAAAATACAAATGTATTATTCAGTTATTAATCAGTATTTCAGCTCTATTATTAATATTAACCTTTATTTAGACAAAATCCATTGAGACCGAGGTCTCATTTTCAAAAGTTTTGGTCAACTAAAAACAAAGATAGCAAGAGTAGCGAGAACCATCGCCTGTACAAAGCAAGTGATTCGTTTTCATTGAACCCTGTTACTGTATGGCTTCATATTAACTTCCACTGTTACTGTACATTTGTTAGAATTGTGGCCTATCTTCTATTTGCAATTAATATGCATTCAATCCAGTTCAATTATTTAAATGAAAATGATAATCTACTCTGGCTAAAGTAGCTTAACAAGAGTAAAATAATAGCTGTGATCTATACACACCTCTGCATTAGCAACCTGCTGAAATGAAGGTACAGGCTCCTTAAGCCTCTCATTACTTCAGGGTTATTGGGAGCAACTGCACGTGGGACTGTTGGTACACTGGCTGTGGTCATCACAGTGAACAGTGTGATGAGAGGACATGTGAGCCCTTGTTGCTGTAGTTCATCTCCTTGGAGCAGAGGCTGCATTTAGCATAGCCTGCCTTATCAATGTATTTAAAATACTGTGACAGCAGGAAGCTGTACTCACGTCTGTTTAGACCTCCACCTTTATCCAGGCCCACCTCCACCTTTATCCAGGCCCAGCTCCACCTTTATCCAGGCCCAGCTCCACCTTTATCCAGGCCCAGCTCCACTCACATCTCAGCCCTGCTTCAAGCTGCGCTACAGTCAGCCTCCTCTTCCTGAAGCTCTTTGACCTCATCATCTCATCAGTATCTGGGCCTCATGTTTCGTGGTCATGAAAGTTATTCTGACCACGAAATCATCCTCATTCTACTTTGAGTTAAAACAAACAACCTGCAACCAGATGCGCCGGTTGACCCCCCCCCCCCCCCCGACGAAAAAAAACTCTACGGATCTACACGATTCACGTGGATGATATATTTTTGATTCAAAACGGTGAATTTCACCGAAAAGTGAAAAGTTTGCAGGTATGATTATATGATATATATATTATTATATTATAATGAGACTAAAATAAGATGTCCTGACGTGTTTATCAAAGTGTTATTTTCTGCTTTTTTTCATGTTGGAATAAATGTTAAATATTTAACTGTAAAGTATTAATACGTGTTTGATACCTTAATGTTTTTGCATTAAATCATTCTGGGATGTTTGCTGACATTGATTCGATGTGGCACAGCCCTACCTAGAACATGTTCCACCAGCTCCACTGTGCGCAATACACTACTTTTGAATTCATTATTGAATTTTGCGCATTACAATGCGATTAATCGCAAAAAAATGATGCGATCAATCGCAATTCAAAATTGTAATCGTTGCCCAGCACATAATATATATATATATCTCAAATAGACATCTCAGAATAACATGACTCAAAATCATATTTTAAATAAAAGGTGATTAAGGTGGGTACTCTCCCTCTATAAGGTGGGTACTCTCCCTCTGTAAGGTGGGTACTCTCCCTCTGTAAGGTGGGTACTCTCCCTCTATAAGGTGGGTACTCTCACTCTGTAAGGTGGGTACTCTCCCTCTATAAGGTGGGTACTCTCCCTCTGTAAGGTGGGTACTCTCCCTCTATAAGGTGTACTCTCCCTCTATAAGGTGGGTACTCTCACTCTGTAAGGTGGGTACTCTCACTCTGTAAGGTGGGTACTCTCCCTCTATAAGGTGGGTACTAATATAAATTACAAGTAAAAGCCATGACCTAAAAAGTAACTTGCATTTAGTGGGAACGGGTGTTGTTGGTCACCCTTTTTAACCAGTGCGTCAGCGTTTGGTGTCAGTTTGGTTGTGGCAATTCTCAGAACGGATCTGAGGTGTTCATCAGTTAGCTGGGATCTTACACGGTATTTTTTGATCGCATTAATGCATATTTTATCGTGCACTTAATTATTAAGCAGTCATTTTTGACATAGTGTTTTCAGTATAAAAGTTAATAACTGTGTTCTTTTTATCAGTTTGATTCTTTGACCGGATCATACAAATATTTGACTGTCACATTTAACATTATCAGAGTTCTGCTCTGTCATGTCTTTCCTTGTCTCTCCCCCCTGTGTCACGGTGTGGGTACATCTCACTGGCGTCAGGAAACGTATCAGAATACCCTTATTTTATTGGCTAAACTGCATCACGTGACGTGATTTACAACGCATTGGTCGGTATTTTTCCTGCACCGCTAAACAAGTGCCGTACATGCTGGAAAGGAGCGCGAATAACTCCGCTGCATAAAGCAAAGGCCCCACTGAAAACGGGTCTGCGATGAACCACCAGTTGAGAATCACTGGTCTGCAGGATCGCGACGAGCAGTGAACAGCTGTTTGTGTGGCGAGTCTTCCGTCTCTTCCTGTTTCCTTCACTTACATTCCCCTGGGTCCTAAGCCCCTCCAAGTACAGCTTCTTATCACCCTCTTTGCACCAATGTACATTTATAACAAATACCACACATATTACACGGTAATCAGCGTTGCATATGTGTCAAACTCTATCGGTGCATCTCCGGTCTGTCTTTGTTCATCCTGCATCGCTCTGTTCTGTTCTTTAATGTAACGTAACTGGAGCGACGGAGCCTCTCCCAGCTGTTAGCAGACTGTTGTGCTAGCAGGCTCGCTCGCGAGCTGTACCCAGCATGCAGTTCGGCGGTGAAATTTTATAAATGTACAATTATTAGTGTTACAAATTGTTTATGTGTCACAGACTGTTGTGTGCTGTTGTGTTTTTCTCTGTTAAAGAGCGTTAGTTGTGGGTTGTTAATTGTTGTGTTATAAAGTTATGACCATGACTAGGGTTCCCTCTCAATACATATAAGACAACTAGCGCTGACCGCTGTACAATAGCAGTAAAGAATACATTTAGCTGCCTGTTGAAAGCAGACAGCAGTTGTATGCACCGGTATAATGGTGTGTGAAGAATTCATATCATACGGGAAATTGAAACCGGTATACTGCCCAGCCCTAGTCTTTATTATAGTTTGGACAATTGTGGACCAATATTTGACGGGCCGGGTTAAAAAGCCCAACGGGCCGTATCCGGCCTGCAGGCCGTAGTTTGCCCATGCCTGCTCTACAGGGTGGGTAGATATTATGAGTGATCCAGTCAGTAGTGTTTTTTCTATTGAAATAAACTGGCACCAGTAGCACCAGTAGTACCAGAAGCAGCAGCACCACTGACCTCTGCGTGTGTTGCGGTGCTTGGTGCTGTAGGACGACTGCAGAGACAACTTGTCCTCTTCTTCTTCCTCCTCTTCCAACCCCTCGTCTTCCCCAGGTGGACTGAGAGAGTTCTGCTCTTCCACCGCTGAAAGACACGAGAGAGAAGAGTAAGACTACAAACATGCAGAGAGAAAGTTAAAGACTACAAACATGTCCGATGGTGTTCTTAAACTAGCGTGTGATGATTCCGACCTTTCTCCGTGTGCTCGATGATCTGTCTGATGGCTTTCTTCAGACTGTTGGCTCTCAGCATCAGCTGCTCTCGAGGTTTAAATATGGCCGCCGCTGAAGAGGAAGCAATAATCCATGGGGAGAGGGGCGGGGCATGAGGAGGATGATGATTGTGACGCTGATGATGAAGAGAAGGAGGCAGCACAACTCCTTCAGCATCCTCCTGCTCCTCAGCGATGGTGGGGGGAGGGGACGGGGGGGGCACGGTGGAGGCCTGAGACTCTTCATTCAGAGTCTTTAGGAGGGAGTCCAGCTTCTCCTTTAACACACCACACTACACACAGACATGACTCAGCATATTACAGACACGACTCGGCAAATTACAGACACGACTCGGCATATTACAGACAGACACGACTCGGCACATTACAGACAGACACGACTCGGCACATTACAGACAGACACGACTCGGCACATTACAGACAGACACGACTCGGCACATTACAGACAGACACGACTCGGCACATTACAGACACGACTCGGCACATTACAGACAGACACGACTCGGCACACTACAGACAGACACGACTCGGCACACTACAGACAGACATGACTCGGCACACTACAGACAGACATGACTCAGCACACTACAGACATGACTCAGCACATTACAGACATGACTCAGCACATTACAGACAGACACGACTCGGCACATTACAGACATGACTCAGCACATTACAGACAGACACGACTCAGCACATTACAGACATGACTCAGCACACTACAGACATGACTCAGCACATTACAGACATGACTCAGCACATTACAGACATGACTCGGCACATTACAGACAGACACGACTCAGCACATTACAGACAGACACGACTCGGCACATTACAGACATGCCTCAGCACATTACAGACAGACACGACTCGGCACATTACAGACATGCCTCAGCACATTACAGACAGACACGACTCGGCACATTACAGACATGGCGCAGCACAATGCTACGATAATTCAAACACTTTTAATACTAATATCAAGATCACAAGTTAATTATTTTGTTATCAACAGAAAAAAGGTTGTTTCCTCTTATTACTGAAAATATTTGGGTCAAATCACCTTATTTTGAAAATGTCGTCACATGTGACCTCCTGCAAACTTCACCAGGTTCATCTCTGTCAGCTCACCTGGTCGTTTCCATATATTTACCATCACACGATTTGACCGAAACATTTAAGTAAGAAGAGGAAACAACCTTTTTTATCTCGAGATACTGATATTAAAGTTTGAATAGTGTCCTTTAAAGGCTTCCATACAATAGAAACACAATGTCAACAGTTTCTTATACATATATATATATGTACATATATATATGTATATATATGTACATATATATATGTATTTATAAATAAAACAGTATAAACACACCTTCTTGGCCATGACATCTGACTCCTCTGAACTCTCGGTGTTCTTCTCATACGCTTTTCCAACACGAGCCACAAAGTCCTTTACCGTCTCACACAGAACCCTGAAAGTACATACAGAGAGACATACAGTCAGAGAGAGAGAGAGACAGAGAGACAGACAGACAGAGAGAAAGACAGGCAGACAGACAGTCCGAGAGACAGACAGAGAGACAGACAGTCAGAGAGACAGACAGACAGAGAGAAAGACAGGCAGACAGACAGACAGAGAGAGACAGACAGTCAGACAGACAGACAGTCAGAGATAGAGATAGACAGAGAGAGAGACAGTCAGAGAGACAGACAGAGAGAGAGACAGACAGTCAGAGAGACAGGCGGTCGTACTTCGCGGAGGAGATGACGACAGAGTGCTGGTCTGAGGTGAGGATCTTGGACAGGTGAGCAGCCACTGAGTCCTCATAGGTCAGAATCTGCTGAACCTGGATCAGACGACAAACACTGAGTCAGTACAGGTGAGCAGGTGTTTACTACGTTATTATTTCATTATGAGAAGGAATGTCTGATTCAAATCAACTTTATCGATATTATTAATGAAGCTAAAATACATATTATTTAATAATTACATGAAGAAAACTGAATGTGATAACAACAGCAGGAAGTGATGTAATTTCCTGTTACCTCAGAGTCGTCGCTACAGCATTCAGTGACGGTGGAGGCAGAATTTTGCCGTGGAAACTTAGTCTCATAGACCATAATACTCCACCTACAACAGGAGAGACGGTTACTTGTCTGACAGCCGTTACCTGTCTCACACCAGTTACCTGTCTCACAGCCGTTACCTGTCTCACACCAGTTACCTGTCTCACATCAGTTACCTGTCTGACACCAGTTACCTGTCTCACAGCCGTTACCCGTCTGACACCAGTTACCCGTCTCACAGCCGTTACCCGTCTCACACCAGTTACCCGTCTCACACCAGTTACCTGTCTCACAGCCGTTACCTGTCTCACACCAGTTACCTGTCTCACAGCCGTTACCTGTCTCACAGCTGTTACCTGTCTCACAGCCGTTACCTGTCTCACACCAGTTACCTGTCTCACATCAGTTACCTGTCTCACATCAGTTACCTGTCTCACACCAGTTACGTCTCACAGCCGTTACCTGTCTCACAGCCGTTACCTGTCTCACAGCCGTTACCTGTCTCACAGCCGTTACCTGTCTGACACCAGTTACCTGTCTCACAGCCGTTACCTGTCTCACAGCCGTTACCTGTCTCACAGCCGTTACCTGTCTCACAGCCGTTACCTGTCTCACACCAGTTACCTGTCTCACACCAGTTACCTGTCTCACATCAGCTAACTGTCTCACAGCCGTTACCTGTCTCACACCAGTTACCTGTCTCACATCAGCTAACTGTCTCACAGCCGTTACCTGTCTCACACCAGTTACCTGTCTCACACCAGTTACCTGTCTAACATCTTGGTGCTGGCTCTCTCCAGTTTCTCCAGTATCTGAGGTAGCTGTGTGTCGTCGTCACAGGCTGAACCCCACCCCAGAACCCGGGCCAGATCATTCCCAGTCCCCAGAGGAAGAACTCCCAGCTGACACTGGAAACAACAACACAATGAACAACATGTTGATAGATAACATAGACACTCAGATCTATTATTAATAATAATAATAATAATACATTTTATTTATAAAGCGCTTTTCATAATACTCAAAGACACTTTACATTAAAATCATCATATATATAAAAGCAATACACTAAAAACATAAAATACACAATAATGGTCACACATTAAAAGCAGTTTTGAACAGGTGGGTTTTGATTTGTGATTTGAATATGGAAATGTCAGTGCAGTCTCGGATGTGTTTATGGGAGACAGTTCCAGAGGGAGGGGGCAGATATGGAGAAGGCTCTGTCACCCCATGTCCGGTGCTTGGTCCTGAGTGGAAGGGACAGGAGGTTGGCATCAGAGGAGCGGAGCCGACGGGATGGAGTGTGGTGGTGAAGCAGGTCGGTGAGGTAGGAGGGGGCCTGATTGTGGAGGGCTTTATGAGTGAGGAGAAGGATTTTGTATTGGATCCGTTGTGGGACGGGGAGCCAGTGGAGGTTCTGGAGAACAGGGGTGATGTGGTCACGGGAGCGGGTGTGGGTGAGCAGGCGAGCAGCAGAGTTTTGGATGTACTGGAGTTTATTTAGGATTTTGGATGATGTGCCGTGAAGAATGCTGTTGCAGTAGTCAATTCTTGAGGTGATGAAGGCGTGGATCAGAGTTTCAGCAGCAGATAAGGAGAGTGATGGGCGGAGACGGGCTGTTTTTTAAGTGGAAAAAGGCAGTTCTGGTGATTTGTTTGACGTGGTGTTCAAAGGAGAGGTTGCTGTCGAACATGACTCCAAGGTTGCGGATGTGTGGGGAGGGAGACAGAGTGGAGTTGTCGATGGTGAGGCAGAAGTTGTGACCGGTTTTAGTGAGGGATGTGGGACCGATGATGATCATGTTGATTTATCACAGTTCAGTTTTAGGAAGTTGGTTTGCATCCATGATTTAATGTCAGTGAGGCAGTTGGTGAGAGTGGAGTGAGTAGCAGTGGTAATGGCCTTTGTGGAGATGTAGAGCTGGACATCATCGGCGTAGCAGTGAAAGTGAAGACCATGTTGACGGATGATGTTACCAAGAGGGAGCAAGTAGAGGATGAACAGAAGAGGACCAAGCACCGAACCCTGGGGGACGCCTTGAGACAGAGGAGCAGTGGAGGAGGTGCAGTTGTTGATGCTGATGAACTGTTGTCTGTTTGTGAGATATGATTTAATCCAGGAGAGAGCAGTTCCGGTGATGTTGAGGGAGGATTTCGAGGCGGGAGAGAAGGATGTTGTGGTTGATGGTGTCAAAAGCTGCAGTGAGGTCGAGGAGGATGAGAATGTTGAGGTGACCAGCGTCTGAGGAGAGGAGGAGGTCGTTGGTGACTTTGAGGAGGGCTGTTTTAGTGCTGTGCTGTGAGCGGAAACCGGATTGAAATGGCTCGAACAGATCGTTGGAGATGAGGTGGGCTTTGAGTTGTGTGGCGACAATGCGTTCCAGTATTTTTGACAGAAAGGGAAGATTGGAAATGGGACGGAAATTGCTCCTGGTGTCAGGGTCAAGTCCAGGTTTTTTGAGGATGGGGGTGACAGCAGCCAGTTTAAGTGTGTCGGGGACTGATCCGGAGCTGAGGGAGGAGTTAATGATTACTGTGATGAGTGGTGAGATGGCTGGGAGACAGTCCTTGACCAGATTAGATGGGATCAATAACTAAAACACACCTGTTTGTGCAGCGTGAGAGCATCGATCTCAGACAGAACCCAGCCGACGCTGCCGTCTCCTCCACACACCAGGATCCTGAACGTATCAAACTTCTGGAACAAACGCAGACTGACAGACAGACAGAACGTTTTCACACCGACCTCTTAAGATAAAACACATCTTTCATGTAACACAGGTGTCTGTCTCTCCGTCTGTCTCACCCCAGGTGAGGTCCCCCATTCATCAGGTCAAACACCTGTGCTGGGTTCAGCAGCTGTTTGAAGCGTCTCAGGAACTTGATGCCCTGGTTGTCTCCACTCTTAGAGTTGACAAACACCAGCAGAGGACTGGTGCAGGACGGAGGACACGAGGCCTTCCAGAAACCTGAACACACAGACCAACATTCAGTGTGTTTGTTAACGCTGTCTGATGGTCGATCAGATGTATTGATTAGGCTCACCGTCAGAGTCGATGCTGTTGAGTGCAGTTGGGGGGATAACTGACACTTTACATTGACCCAGAGGACACTTAGAGGACAGCTGCTCCTTACAGCCTGAGTGCACCTGGAGGACAGAAGGAAACACCTCAACATGTCTTTCCTTAGTATGTCACTTTAGAGTTACACAGCAATTATGTACACCTGATCTAAACCTGAACTATCACATGATCTACACCTGAACTATCATCTGATCTATCACCTGAACTATCACCTAAACTATCCCCTGAACTATCACCTGAACTATCACCTGAACAATCACCTGAAATATCACCTGAATTATCACCTGAACAATCACCTGAACTATCACCTGAATTATCACCTGAACTATCACCTGAAAATGAAAGCCTATTCTATGAATAGGACTGCAGACTGCGTTCTTTGGACTCTGGAGGACTCCGTCTCATTCATTCATAGAACCAGTGCTTCCAGTCTCACCATAGCTTTACACCAGAGACACCTCCAGTCCTGCAGACGGAGGACGCTCCCACAGGTTTTATCACAGACGTTACATTTAGCTGAGACCGGCAGGTTTCCCTCCAACCACTGATGAGGCATCGACACCTAAGGACAGAGGTCAGAGGTCAGCTGGAGACGAGGCGTTCGCTGACACCGTTACAAGTCTGTGAATATGAGCGTCTCACCCCGTCCTCGTCCTCGATGATGTCTTTCCCAATAGAAGCCAAAGTCGTCCATTTACAGTTGTTGGTGGCTCTGACTGCACATCTCTTATGAGCCTTAAACTTACACACTGACATGCAGGCAGGCAGGCAGGCGCACACACACACACACACACACACACACACAATTAAACTGTGTGTATTAAGTTGTACTATGCGTGTACTGTGTGTACTGCGTGTGTACTACGTGTGTAATAAGCGTGTACTGTGTGTACTACACGTGTACTATGTGTGTACTACGTGTGTACTGCGTGTGTACTGCGTGTGTACTATGTGTGTACTGCGTGTGTACTGCGTGTGTACTATGTGTGTGTACTATGCATGTACTACGTGTGTACTATGCGTGTACTATGTGTACTGTATGTGTACTGTGTGTGTGTACTATGTGTACTGTGTGTACTATGTGTGTGTGCTATGTGTGTGTACTATGCGTGTACTATGTGTGTGTACTATGCATGTACTATGTGTGTACTATGCATGTACTGTGTGTACTATGTGTGTGTACTATGTGTGTGTACAATATGTACTATGTGTGTACTGTGTGTACTATGTATACTATGTGTCAGTGGTGGGCCGTCAGGGCCTGCAAGGCCTTCTCTGCTGGCCTAAACAGAATCACAAAGTTATATCTATTTTATAATTTAATAATTGTTCTTAAATACACTACATGTATTATAATTTATATAATTATTGTCCCCATTATCTTATTTTCTCATTGCACAGCTACTGTCTTCCTCAGTTGCTCTGCTTCCAGTGCAGCTTGTTTTAAGTAGAGCTTTTATCCAATCAGATCTCACCTCTGTGTCTCTAGGTAAGAACAGAGGCAGAGGCCTGCAGACTCACAAGTGCATCCATGTGCAGTTTAAGTGAATGGGGACGATATTGTTGATTGTCATATTCTTCAACCAATCAGATCTTTAGTTTGACATGTTGGGCGTATTCTTTGACGTGCCAGAGCCTGCTAGCTGGCTTAGCCATACGTGATTGGTCAGTGGGCTAGCGTGACATGTTGGGCGGTGACAATCCCAATATCTGCTGCCTCTGTCGAGCGGACATTTTCAGCCTCAAACGCATTAAAACCTATTCAAGAAATACAACTGGGGAGGCTCGACTGTCTTCACTGGCGTCCATGAATCGAGGACTTCTTACTGGAACTAAAACGCACGGATGTACTGAACAACCGTGAGATTAAACTCTTTGTTAACAAAGAAAGGAGGAAGAACAGCTAAATAGTGAACAGCAGCTCTGGTAAGTGAACTGCAGTAGCTTTAACTGCCATAAATATGATCTATGTCATCATTTAATGTGCTTGTTTATATTATATATTATTATTTATACAACTTATATGGATTTTTGTTTGGTTTTATATGGTGATAGGAACTATTGTTAAGTCCTATGTTGCGCGGGGGACACATTTATAGTCAGTGCACATCAACAAGACGACGCGCGAAGCGGCAGCGGTCTATATACTCCGTGCAAAGTGTTGAAGTTTAAGTGTTAAAGTTAAGTTTAAGTTTTTAAGTGATCTACTTTGAAGAGTCATGCGTTTTCAAGTGGACTCATTTTCCCTCTCGGTGTTGACAGACGAATAAATCCGTCAGTAACAAGAACTATGGAGCCGTGTATTTCCTGGAGGGAGTGATAGGAGAGTTACTACTCTGTTAATTTGTCTATCGTGTCGTTTTCATGATATGGGTAATATTGTTCCCTCTGATATGAATAATATTTGAATGGCCCGTGCTCTTGAATGTGTGGCGGAATGCACGTTTTAGCTGAATTGATTTTGACTCATTGTTGGTTAATGCCGCCGCATCCCGTCATGCGGGTATTCATGTATCTGCACTCGTAGTGCATTTGTAGGTGGTGGGCTTCATTTTCACGAGTGCAGGCCCAGGTATAAAATGCACGGCCCGCCACTGCTATGTGTGTGTACTATGTGTTTGTACCATGCATGTACTATGTGTGTACTATGCGTGTACCTTCACAGGACAGCCCGTGGGACGTCACCCCTGATAACGCCTCTCTGCACACGTTGCAGTACGTCGGTCTGGCGTGAGAACAGGCGTACCAGTTGTGCATCCCGCTGAAGTGGTCCATGCTGTACTGGGTGGACTGGGAGAGAGGGACACACGGTCAGCAGCTGGTACTGGTACCACCTGCTGGTCTAACTGGTAACAACACAGAGACAGACCTCGTAGTTCTGTCTGTTCTGGACGCTGCGCAGAGCTGCCATCCACTCCTCCATCTCCTTCCTGTTGTCTGCACACAGGATGAGACGTCTGCAGGGGGTGATGACCTAAACACACACATATACAGAGACACACACACACACACATATATAGAGAGATACAGACACAGACACAGACACACACAGACACAGGTTAGCCCTCAGTATTTACTGGTTGTATTGTTGTTGATGCAGCTGGATCAGCAACAGTGTGTGTGTGTGTAATTTCCAGAGAAACAAACGTTGACTTCCACTTCCTGTTCAGCTGCTCCACAATAAAGCGCCCGTTCCCACAGTGACAGAAATAGACACACACACACACACACACACACCGGTATGTGTGACCCAACATGGTTCTGCTTTTGTTCTTGGGTTCTCCGCCCCTTTTGGGTTCTGCTCTGATACTAAATCTGAGTCCAGGTTCTCTCAGTGCTGCTAATGGTGATTGGTCGACCAGATGACAGACAAACCAGAGAGCCAATTAGAGCAGAGCGGTTCCAGGTCTCCTCGTCTTCATCACATGACCAGCTGGTGGACAGTGAGACGCTGTTCTCTGTTGGTCACATGACCTCATGGACCAACAGACGGAGCTACGTTTCTTCATCACATTTGAGAAACACATATATTTATTATCATGACTGTGTTTCCCAGTGCATTATGGGACGCTGCTAGGAAGTTGAACCTGGTTCCCTTTGAGGGTCTGGATCTCTGAAGGACTCAAAGACCCTCTAAAGCAGGGGTCTTCAACGTTTTTCAGGCCAAGGACCCCAAAACTGATAGAGATGGAGCAGGGACCCCCGACTATATATATTGTATAACATTGTGTTTTATATTAAATGGGCCTAGTGCCATGTATAAACATACCTCTTTATTGTGCATTCAATACTAAGCTATTCTAATAATACACAGGTTCATATATTCATGTTTTTATTTTAAACATGTGCAAGGTACAGTGAGTAGGGGGGCCGTGCCACTGCCATTTATAAACACACCTTGTCAGCTGATACCAATGCCAATATCAACATTGTCTGTTAATTGCATGATAATCATCATACAAGCTATTCACACTGATGTTTTCATTTTAAACATAAATGTGGAAATGAAATGAGTGATGGCCTATTAGTGCCACTGCCATGCATAAAGATACCTGTTATCTTTCATACAATACTGAACTATTAACATAATCGACAGATTCATGTGTAGAGAAAAGAAAATATTACTTTAAATTGTCTAATCAACCAAAGATTTCGCAGACCCCCTGCAGTACCTCCGCGGACCCCCTAGGGGCCACGGACCCCCTGTTGAAGACCTCTGCTCTAAAGACCAAACCCTGGAGGGGACTTGTAGCATAATTAGGACTTGTAGTATAATCAGTACTTGTAGTATAATCAGTACTTGTAGTATAATTACATGGTTGTAATAATTATAATTTATTCATAATAGAAGTCAGTCAGTAAAACACGACCTTTGACCTCCTGACTGTCAGCTGACCTATGACATCACAGTCTGACTGGTGACTTCATCAGCTTCTTACCGTTTCTTCTTCTGCTGTTCAACCGCCACAACTTATTATTATAGAAGGGTTAAATCATAGTCCTGAGTCCAGCAGGGTCCAGTTCAGAGTCCTGATCCAGGAGGGTCCTGTTCAGAGTCCTGAGTCCAGGAGGGTCCAGTTCAGAGTCCTGATCCAGGAGGGTCCAGTTCAGAGTCCTGACCCAGGAGGGTTCTGTTTTCACAATGTGTGAATGTTACTGTCACTCTGCACTAGCCCCTCCCACTTCCTCTCGTCCGACTCAAATCCACTTCCTGTCTGTTGTCACGCCGACCCCCCCCCAACGCACACACTCGCACACACACACATACATACATACACACACACACACACACACACAGTGTGTGGCTCATTGTGTCGGGGACTACTTTCAGGGGCGGATGAATCCACTATGGTGCTCTAGTGAGTCAGAATGACTAGAATGTGATGATGAAGATGATGATAATGATGATGATGATGGTGATGATGAAGATGATGTAACAGGCTCATTGAGACAAAAAGACACAGTGATGAGGATGAAGAGGATGAAGCGGATGAAGACTCACAGTGAAGCTGTTGTTGACGTTCTTGGTGCTGGACTCGGCCACGCTGGCGTCTGTCAGGTCCACCTCATCAAAGATGATCGACTGGAGACACAAACACAGAACGTGGAACAGGTCTATATGTAGGACAGAGTCCAGACCACCTTCTACCATACAGGTCTATATGTAGAACAAAGTCCAGTCCTCTACCTTCTACCATACAGGTCTATATGTGGGACAGAGTCCAGACCACCTTCTACCATACAGGTCTATATGTGGGACAGAGTCCAGACCACCTTCTACTATACAGGTCTATATGTAGAACAAAGTCTGGTCCTCCACCTTCTACCATACAGGTCTATATGTGGGACAGAGTCCAGACCACCTTCTACCATACAGGTCTATATGTGGGACAGAGTCCAGACCACCTTCTACCATACAGGTCTATATGTAGGACAGAGTCCAGACTACCTTCTACCATACAGGTCTATATGTGGGACAGAGTCCAGACCACCTTCTACCATACAGGTCTATATGTAGAACAAAGTCTAGTCCTCCACCTTCTACCATACAGGTCTATATGTGGGACAGAGTCCAGACCACCTTCTACCATACAGGTCTATATGTAGGACAGAGTCCAGACCACCTTCTACCATACAGGTCTATATGTAGAACAAAGTCTAGTCCTCCACCTTCTACCATACAGGTCTATATGTAGGACAGAGTCTAGTCCTCCACCTTCTACCATACAGGTCTATATGTAGGACAGAGTCTAGTCCTCCAACTTCTACCATACAGGTCTGAATGTAGGACAGAGTCCAGTCCTCCACCTGAGCGTAGTAGACCGGCTCACCTTAGAGGTCTGAGCGTAGTAGACCGGCTCACCTTAGAGGTCTGAGCGTAGTACAGCGTCCTCCCTCTCAGTTTGAAGTATCTTCTCTTCCAGCGCTGGAACGAGTTGGTCTGCTTCATCAGATTTCCTTCCTTCAGCACTGTCTGAAACACATTCATCACAGTTATTGGACAAATGGATCTGTGTAATATTTAATATCTACACTATACTTCATAGATGTTCATACGTATTTCATCCTCATTGTGTATATTTTCTAGTATATATTGTAGCGGCGTTCCGGCTGTGTTGTTCATTATTAAGCCGCAAATGAGCTGCAGACACAGTGACTTCATTTTCTTACGCGAATGACGGGAGATCTTTCAACTCTTTTCCTTTTATCTTTATTTTACGCAGCAGAGCGTTAAATAAATACACAAATAATATACTCTGTCACACGGTAGAAAAACTATATGCTCTCATGCCTAATGCAGCTCTTCGGTTTTGCACCGGCTGCCGTCATGACAGCTATTATTCTCTATTGTGTTTTATGTAAAGTACTGGTGGTGCACGATGTCGAGATATGTTCAGTTTGTGACAAATAAAACTTCAGGTGTCATTACAGAAGTCACACAGTGTTTATAGACGTCATCTCTAAGTATAGTAAACAGGAAACAAATGGTAAACAAACAGTACACAGTAAACAAACAGTAAACAGTAAACTTCTCTGTCACTGTTTATTTTCATCTCATCACCAAGCAAAACCACTTTAAGTGAGTCGCAGGTATTTCCGAGCTTTTGACGTGCACCTGAAGGCAGCATTCAATCCGGTGAAGTTTAAGAAGAAAAATAAACCCGATAAACATGTCGTAAATAAACACGTCATATATAACTAAATAAACCGTTGTCTTTCCCATGAATCTGCTCTCTAACCACCGACATCCGTGCTTCAGTTACTGTATAAATGACCGTTATTATCCGACATAAGGAGGACCGTTATGTCTCTCAACACTAACACACAGAATCAACCGACTATTAAAAGCTTTTTTTAGCGGTTTCCCCCGTCTGTAGTCTACCGTCACCCCGGGGCATCCTACCTCTCAAGAACCTCAAGACCCGCAGGAAACATCGGGGCTATCCACCGGGCCTATCCGGAGTTAGCCTCGTTAGCTCTGCCTTCAACTAACTAACCGGTGTATGTCCGTTAACCGGTGAACATAGACACGTTCCCCGGACAGTGTGTTGTGTTTAAATGCATTAACTATATCCGGATATATTTAGCCCCGGGGCAAAGGTCTGACTCAGGTTTGATACTCTCGAGTCTTTATCGAGAAACCGTTAGCTCGGAGCTACACATCACGGCTAAAGAAATGCTCATTAAAACGTTAAAAGAGGCCCATTCTTTGTGTTTTAACCAGAACTACTAAAACCCGTTGTTTGTTCATCATACCCGTTGTTTGTTCATCATAACTCACGTCGTGTTATTTAGTTTCAGTGTTTGTAGCCCTTTATGTTTTAATCTAACGTTTACTGAAACCAAACTACACTTAAAATCCGTCAGATTCTAAAGTGACAAAGCTCATTAGAACATAAGTGATGAGATAACAAACTCGGATCAAACTGTTTCAGGTTCAGTCACATCCGGTCTTTAAATCGGCATCATTTAAATCCGTGAAGCAGCACCGGGTTGAATGACATGTCCGTTTATTTAAATGATTCACCGCTGAACACGCTGTGTAGTGGAGGAAGGAGGTGGAGGGGAAAGTGTCAAACTGGGAATAAAAGACAAACTATTGTAAATATAAGTGATGCCGAATTACATATCGACCTCTGTGCATTCGGGAAAAAGTCTTAACTGATCTCACACTTTGTATGTAACTCGTCCCCTGAGGCTGTGAATGTTAAACCGGTACATTTTGTTATGGAGTTCGGTGTGTGGTCCTCTGCAGGAGGAGAACCATGCACCCTGAACATGTATTATGTAATGAACACGGACACAACGGAGATGAGTCCTGTGCTTTAGCCCCTCTGTACCTTGCTGCGGATCTGGCCGGACGTGGACACTTTTCGGATGAGTTTCTGGGGGGTTCCGGGCTCCTGCTCCGGCTCGCTGTCCGACGACTCGTCCGGTGCCCCTACCTCCGCCATGCTGCCATCAGACCCCCGAGGAGGACCGGGAGAGACAGCGCCACCTAGCGGCGGAGACCGGGAACATACAAGAGGACATGAGGGGGCGCTTTGTGACCTCTCGTGGTCAAACTAAGAAAACTCATTATATATTACCACTTTTTACATTGTGGTGTTTTTTACACAACACTGTAACCCCACTATTACACTATAGCCCCACTATAACACTGTAGTACCACTATAACACTGTAACCCCACTATTACACTGTAGCCCCACTATTACACTATAGCCCCACTATAACACTGTAGTACCACTATAACACTGTAACCCCACTATTACACTGTAGCCCCACTATTACACTATAGCGCCACTATAACACTGTAGCCCCACTATAACACTGTAACCCCACTATAACACTGTAGCCCCACTATTACACTGTAGCCCCACTATTACACTGTAACCCCACTATTACACTATAGCCCCACTATTACACTATAGCCCCACTATAACACTATAGCCCCACTATAACACTGTAACCCCACTATTACACTATAGCCCCACTATAACACTGTAACCCCACTATAACACTATAACCCCACTATTACACTGTAACCCCACTATAACACTGTAACCCCACTATTACACTGTAACCCCACTATAACACTATAGCCCCACTATAACACTATAGCCCCACTATTACACTATAGCCCCACTATAACACTATAGCCCCACTATTACACTATAGCCCCACTATAACACTGTAGCCCCACTATTACACTGTAACCCCACTATAACACTGTAGCCCCACTATTACACTGTAGCCCCACTATTACACTGTAACCCCATTATTACACTATAGCCCCACTAACCCCACTATAACACTGTAACCCCACTATTACACTGTAGCCCCACTATTACACTGTAACCCCACTATTACACTATAGCCCCACTATAACACTATAGCCCCACTATTACACTGTAACCCCACTATAACACTATAACCCCACTATTACACTATAGCCCCACTATAACACTATAGTCCCACTATAACACTGTAACCCCACTATAACAATGTAACCCCACTATTACACCGTAGCCCCACTATTACACCGTAACCCCACTATTACACTGTAACACCACTATTACACTGTAGCCCCACTATTACACTATAGCCCCACTATAACACTATAGCCCCACTATAACACTATAGCCCCACTATTACACTATAGACCCACTATTACACTGTAACCCCACTATAACACTATAGCCCCACTATTACACTAGCCCCACTATAACACTATAGCCCCACTATTACACTATAGCCCCACTATAATTCCACAGCTCCACAATATGTTTCTTATATTTTTGACATGTGAAATAATATAAAGAACTACATTTGTTTTATCACAACATTTCTTATGAGATCTAAATCAGATTTCATATTTATCATATTCCACATATTAACATATGAATTTCACATGTATCCAGTTCGTGGTGAACAGATGAAAAATGAGCAGGAAGGAAGTTTCCAGGATATGGGGAACTGTTTGTGTGTGTAACTAAAGCAGTGAGTCTCTGGAGTACCAGCATGGCTCAGACGCCCTACATGACCTGAGCTGTGAACTAACAGAAAGTTTCTCTGTAAAGGATCCGATGACGGCCTTCAATCAGCCCAGCTGGGTGGTGTTTACAGAGCAGGATTACAGTTACACCTCTGCATTATCAGCTCAGCCTCTGAAGCCCTAATCAGGTCACCTTAACGTAAAAGAGAGGCTCTGCAGTGGGAACTAAACCCAGATGAACTCGTTTACTGTCACGTGAAGAATATTCAACAGCTTCATGGTTTGTGGTAAAGCTCTTTATTATTGAATATTAACTCATCTGTTACGTCTCCATCAGACAAACACTGTTGCTACTAAGAAATAAAGCTTTCATACAACTAATAATGAGTTAATAAAGAAATATATAGAGATATCTATATATTTATACATATATATAGATATCTATATATATGTATATAGATACATACACATATAGATGGAATGTTGATGATGATTGGTGTGTGCGTGTGTGTAACCTTTGTTAACATTTCTGATTAGAAAACACACAATTCATAAAACAGGATACATGAAACGTGTGTGTGTGTGTGTACATTGTGATGTGACACCTGAGTATTATTGTAATGAGGTCATAATATGCGTTACAGAGAAAACACAGACCTACTTTACTGAACAAAGACTCTCTGAAGCAGACAGACACACACACACACACACACACCTGTGTCCAGCAGTGAGTGGGCAGGGGCAGCAGGAATCCAGGTGTTTTATTAGCAGCTGCGAGGTGAGATCATCTACAGGGAGCTCGGAGACCTCAGACGGTTCAGACGGTTCGGTGAGTGACATTTATGAGATTATGTTTATGTTTTATTTACATCCATACTTCATGACCATCAGAACCATCAGAACTATTTTCATGTGTTTCTTTTTCTGATTAAAATGCTGAAAGAAAAAGTTTTCCTCCCTTATATTGGTAAAGTTTGAAATAGTTGTACTAACCTTTAGAAAGGGAACACTGCTCCTTTAAAAACAGCTCCAGATGCAGTCAAACTAAATATATATATTTATATATCTATATAGATATATAAATATAATAACGTCTCTCTGCAGAACATGCCAACTCTTCACTTCCTGTTGCTGGCGGTTTCCCTCCCCATCGTCACTGCGATGCCGGAGCCCGTCTCCCCGACCAGCCTGGTGCCCCCCCTCCCCCTCCCCAGGACGGACCCGGACGTTTCTTTGTCTTAGACAACATGACACGGTCCGGGGCCTTGGAGTCCTTCTGCCGGATGCTGCTGGAGGCCCCCGTCCCCATCCCCCCAGACCACATCCCCTGGTTCTGTGTCTGCACTCACTGCCCGAGCACCCGGGGGCCCAAAGGGGACCAAGGAGACTGGGGACTGCCAGGTAAACCAGGACACTAAGGCTTGAACGACACATCAATCACATCAGAAAAACCGCCTTCTTCCATCTCAAAAACATCGCCCGTCTCCGCCCCTCCCTCTCCTCCGCAGCCGCTGAAACACTCATCCACGCCTTCATCACCTCTCAACTGGATTACTGCAACAGCATCCTGTACGGCTCACCCACCAAAATCATCAATAAACTACAATACATCCAGAACTCAGCTGCCCGTCTGCTCTCCCACTTCCGCACCAGAGACCACATCACCCCAGTCCTTCAAAACCTCCACTGGCTCCCCATACAGCAAAGAATCCAGTTCAAGATTCTCCTCATCACCTACAAAGCCCTCCACAACCTCGCCCCTTCATACCTTTCAGACCTCCTGCACCGTCACACTCCCAACCGCAACCTCAGATCCGCCGACGCCAACCTCCTTACCCCCCCTACTCTGTCCAAGCATCGGACCTGGGGGGACCGGGCCTTCTCCGTTGCTGCCCCCTCCCTCTGGAACTCCCTGCCCCAACACCTCAGACATTCTCCGTCACTCGCCACTTTCAAAACTGCACTTAAAACTCACCTATTCAAATCTGCTTTTAACCTCTAAAGTCAGTCATGTATGTTTTCTTTCTTACTGTTATGTCGTAGATTTTGTTTTTATTATAAATGCTTTTATTGTTTCTGTTTTTACCATGTAAAGTGTCTTTGAGTGCCTTTTAAAGCGCTATATAAATAAAATGTATTATTATTATTATTATTATTATTATGTATTGATAATCAATAATAATCATAAGATTATGTTATAAACAGATCACTAATGTCAATATTCACAGGAAGTCCACAATATTCCAGAACAGATTGATAAACTATAAATGTGCTGTTTTCTAAAATATATAATAATAATAATACTATTATTTATAACCTGACCCAAATACAGCTGAATACATTTCAGTAATATTAGACCTAGGAGGTGGTTTGGATCCAGGACTGTGAAATCCAGTCCGAAGGTCCAGGATCAGTATTTAATTGATCTTATCTAAATTATTATTATTATTATTATTATTATCAATATATTATATTATCATTAATTATTATTGTTATTATCAACATTATTAGCATTATTATCATTCATTATTATTATCAATACATTATACTATCAGTAATTATTATTGTTATTATTATTATTGTTGTAATAAGAAATGAATCTTGTGAACTTACATAAAGGTCGTTCAGGCCGTCCTGGAAGAAGAGGGACGACGGGGTTCAGAGGTCGTCCAGGTTTTGTGGGCCGACCAGGGGTCAAAGGTAAACCGCTTCCCATCATGCATTGCTCCTCATTATCTGTACTGATGATACTGACGCTGTATTTGACCCTCAGGACAGAAAGGGGACGACGGGGACAAGGGAGACCGAGGACTTCCAGGTCTAGCGAGACCTAAAGGAGACCAAGGCTTCAAAGGTGATTCACATAGAAACAGGTTTACTTTCAGGTTTCAGTTCCAGCTTCTGACCCGGTTTTTGTTGTCCAAAAGGAGAAAAAGGTGAGCGAGGTTTCGAGGGCCGCTTGGGGGATCAGGGCCCTAAAGGAGACGATGGAGTCTGTCCAGACGTCTGTGAGTCCATCCAGGGCCTCCCAGGACCACCTGGTCTACCTGGCCCTGCAGGGCCCAGATGTCTGACTGGTACCCAAGGACCCATGGGTCACAGTGGCCTTAAGGGGGACATGGGTGGTATGGGTCTCCCTGGTGCTCCTGGATCTGTGGGCGGGAAAGGAGAACCAGGACCCCAGGGGGACTGTGACTGTACAGATGGAGTAAATGGGAGTCCAGGGCAGAAGGGGGACCAGGGGGACAACGGGGACCAGGGCCAGATGGGGCTTGTGGGGCCGATAGGGCCACAGGGTGATAAAGGAGACATGGGGTACATGGGAATGATGGGTCCTCCTGGTCCCTGCATGCCCAGCATCCAGTCGGTCTTCTCTGCAGGCCTGACATCCAGTTACCCCCCCCCCCCCCAACGCCCCCGTGGTCTTCTCACAGGTCCTCTACAACCAGGGGGGCTATGACCCGGACTCCGGTCTGTACACGGCCCCCGTCCACGGCACCTACGTCTTCAGCTTCGACCTCTCCGTCCACGATCGGGTCCTCAAAGTCGGCCTCTTTCACAACTTCTCTCCGGTCGTCATAAACACAGCTGTCAAAGTCTTAGGGACCACCTCGCACACCGTAGTCCTGAACCTGGCCCGCGGAGACTGGGTCTGGATTCAGGTGAAGGATCAGATCACTAACGGCATGTTTGCCAGGCAGGAGTCCAGCAGCACCTTCTCTGGGTTCCTGCTCCACCCGGACACCTGTCAGGTGGCATCTCTCAGATCCCCCGTGGCCACGATGACACCACAGGAGGGCGAGTACACCTGGGGGACCCCCCAACCCCCCACCGGAGGATCCAGTTCATCGTAATGATAAACACTTTGCTTCTCTTCATCTGTAGAAGGTTTCAGCACCAAATGATTTTAGTTCTTAGAATCCTGAATCAGATCCTGAGGATTTACTTTAACTCACAGGATCTTTGACACAAACCAGAACCAGAACCTTTTTCACCAAGAACATAAAATGAAGAAGCCAGGTTTACTAATATTAGAAATGTTATTCTATCACTAGATTCATGTTTTACAACAAGGTGTAAAGTTCATCTGTAGATTAGTTTCAGTATTGATTCATATTTACAGTAATAATCTGTAATCTGTGATGTCATCTCTTTGTGTCCACTGACGTAAACGATAGAGCGTCTCTTGTCTCCTCATTGTCTCCGCATTGTAATTAAGTAAGTAAGTAAAATGTATTTATAAAGAGCTTGTCACAGACATTAGTCACAAAGTGCAAAACATGAGCAGAATTCCAAACATAATTAAAGCTGCAAGCAGCATTGTACGGGCCCTTGCACCTTCCCGCGTCTCGGGGGTACTGGCGGGACGCTGGCAGAGGCGGCCATAAATATCTGCGACCATCAGACAGCGCGCCCACAAGTAAGACAAATTTTTAATGCTTGGACTGTGTGATGCTGGAAATTATGTGGTGCAAATATTCCACCAGTTCCTGTATCCACTATGTGGCGCTAGAGAACACGTGCAAACATGCATTATGTTGCTCTACATCAAGTATAGACCACATCATGTAAATATCATGTAAATCGGATTCAGTTTGTCACATAACGCTGTCTTCCTGTTGCCAGTAGGTGGCGCTATGACTTTGAGTGAAAATTGGCTTGTAGACATCCTCAGGCCATGACTGTTATCAAGTATGGCAAGTTTGGGACAGATTTGACCAAGTTCAGTAGAGTTACATCAGCTTGTTGTTTAATGGTGAATCACCTACAATGGCCGCCACGTCACGGCTACACCATTCCATCAAACGTAAAGCTTTGAGTAACTTTTAATTGCAGCAGGTCTTCAGATTGTACTGACCAAATTTGAAGTGGATCTGACAAAGTCCCTAGGAGGAGTTCGTTAAAGTATAGCGACTAGAAATCAAGGGGAAATGCACACAAATATCTAAATGGCCAACTTCCGGTTGGTTTTAGAGCATGGACCCAAGAGACTTTTTTTTAAGACTCCATGTGATACATGTGCCTACCAAATATCATACATGTAGGTCAAACGTAGCGCTGGGGCTGCATTTTTGAATATTTGTAGGGGGCGCTATCGAGGCAATTTTCAACGGTCAAGCCAAAATGCAATGGCACGGCAATGGGCGCCACATAAAATGAAGGACGTTCAATTTCAGGAGACCATTTTAGTAACTTTTCATCATTAATGTCTTTAGATCATCCTGACCAAATTTGAAGTCGATCGCATGAATTCTGTGGGAGGAGTTTGTTAAAGTACAACGTCTGAAAACGAAAATTGACAAAAAAAGCCCAAAATGGCTTAACTACTGTATCGCTCCCTACTGGTTGAATGGAATGAAAATTGTAGGGTACGTAACAATATACGATGTACACATATGAGACAAATGTCGCGATTATAGGTTAAAAGGTTTTGAAGTTATAAGTATTGAAAAACTAAGCCACACCTTATGAAGTTCATTGGTCCATATCTTCTAAACGTAATGAGATATCAAACATATTTTGATAACGTTTTATTATATAGATCCAATACTGATCCACAGCCAATTTAGTAGCAATCGGACTCAGCGTGTAGGAGGAGGTTGCAAAAATGGGTTTTTCACAAAATTCAAAATGGCGTTAAGTTTTGGTAGGCGGAGCTTAGGGGTCCATTTGGTTGCATGCCTGTGTAAAATTTCAAGTTAATTGGACATACGGGATGAGGGGGCTAAATTCTAGGGGGCGCTAGCGAGCAATTTTTTCATGTTCGAGCGTGGGACCCATAAAATATAAAATTTATCAGCAGTCCTGATATGCATGCCGACTTTGGTGAGTTTTCGGATATGATAAAGCCCCAAAAAAGGCGATTCATTCGAGAGAATATTAATAATAATTCCTACAGTTTCAATAGGGACCTCGCGGCCTGACGTTGTCGGTGCTCGGGCCCTAATAATAATAAAAATAAACATTAGAATAACAATAGGTCCTCCACTCCGACTACGTCGGTGCTCGGGCCCTAATAATAATAATAATTCCTACAGTTTCAATAGGGACCTCGCGGCCCGACGTCGGTGCTCGGGCCCTAATAATAATAATTCCTACAGTTTCAATAGGGACCTCGCGGCCCGACGCTGTCGGTGCTCGGGCCCTAATTAGAGCTGCGAGCAGCATTGATCGGGCCCTCGCATTTTCACGCATGTAGCCATTCAGTTCTGTGACCATCAGACACTGCATGCACGAGTTAGACAGTATTTCCTGTGGTAGCAGCAGCATAGCCAGTTCATTTTGCCAGGTCTTAAGACTCGATTGTTTTGAGTGTATCTCCGAATATAATCATAAATGCAAGCCTGTAAAGTTTGACAAAAAGACGATTGTTTGTGAATGCGCTTTAGTGTAACATAACAGACTGTCAAAGTAAATGCAGGTCTCAAAAACAACCGTTTGTTTGTGCAGGTAGCTCTGTCAATCATTGCTGAGGGACTCAAAGCGGGAACAGTCAAGGAGAAATGGCACAACATTCTAGAAACATCTCACTTTGCACATATTTAGATCAGAAAAGTCTTATTTTCTGGTGGTGTGCCCACAAATCTTTAATAAGTTCAGTGTTTGGACCGCTGTAATTATAGCATCCTGCTTACTGTCATGGTTGCTAGTAGGTGGTGCTGTGAGCTAATATTGGCATGCAGAAGTTCTAAAGCCATGACAGTCATCAACCATGTCAAGTTTGGAACAGTTCTGAAAAAGTTACAACAGCTTGATGTAAAATGGTCGCCACACCACGTCCGTGTCGTTCGATGAAACCTCAAGCTTTTCGTAACTTTTAATCACTAAGGTCTTAAGATTGTTCTGACCAAATTCTAAATTGATAGGATTAATTCCCTAGGAGGAGTTTGTTAAAGTAGAGCACCTGGAAATTGCAAAAAAAACACGAGAAATTCATACCAAATTCAAAATGTCTGACTTCCGGTTGAGTTTAGAACCCTTAGACTTTTTTTAAGTTTAGATGTGATACACCTGCTTACCAAATTTGATACATCAAGGTGAAACGTACTGCGAGGGCTGCATCGTCGAAATATTGTAGGGGGCGCTATCGAGCCGACTTGCCACTCTGAAGCATTAAAATCACATCAGATAACTACATTCAGGATTTTAAATGTGTATGACAAGTTTGATTATGTTTTGAGCATTTTTAGCTCCTCAAAAACACCTTCGTTTTTCATGGTGAACAAAGCGTCGCCACGGCAACAGCTTTTCACGAAACAAGCCTTGAGTAACTTTTAATCACCAAGGTCTTTAGATTGTTCTGACCAAATTTGAAGTCAATTCGATTCATTTCCTAGGAGTTCGTTAAAGTACAGCGCCTGGAAATCATAAAAACGACACTAGAAATTCATAAAAAATTCAAAATGGCTGACTTTCGGCTGGTTTTAGAGCATGGTCCCAAGAGACTTTATTTTAAGTCCAAATGTGATAAATGAGCCTACCAAATTTTGCAAATCTATGTGAAATCTGCGAGGGGTGCTTCGTGGAAATATTGTAGGGGGCGCTATTGAGCCGATTTGCCACTCTGAACGAATAAAATCATATTATATAACTACATTTTGGGCTTGTAATCTGTGTGCCAAGTTTGCTTATGTTTCGAGCATTTGTAGCCTCTCAAAAGCACCTTCGTTTTTCACGGCGAAGACTGCATCGCCACGGCAACGGCGTTCGACAAAACATCAAAAGCTTCATGAACTGGCATTATGAACTTCTTATATTTGTGTGGAACTAATTTGATGTTGATCTGATTTACCTACTAAGAGAAACAAGCCAAAGTATAAAGACTTTAACTTCCTGTTACCAGTAGGTGGCACTATGACTATGATTCAAAGTTGGCCTGCAGATGTCTTCAGGGCTGGAGTCTAATCAAACATGTGAAATCTGGTAAAGATCTGATGATGTGGAGTCGAGTTACATCATGAGTTACATCATGAGTTGTTCATGGCGAAGGATTGAAATTCGCCGAGCCGCCACGTCGCCGCCCTTCAACAACTTCTTAGAATCTTCACAATGAAGCATTATCAAGGTCTTAAGGCTTTTCTGACAAAACTTTAGAGGGATCTGATTAATCTGTGAGGGGCAGGATGTCAAAGTACACAATTTACAACTTCCTGTTGCCACTAGGTGGCGCTATTACTATGATTCTAAATTGTCTTATAGATGTGTTCTGGGTCAGGATGTTATGACATATGAGAGATTTGGAGCAGATTAGACAATGTACGGCCGAGTTACAACTTCCTGTTTCGTGGCGAATGGTGTTTTTTTTGCCGCCACGCCACGGATACATAGTTCGATAAGTTTTTGATCTTTTAGTAAATTTTTACTGCCAAGGTCTCAAGAGCATACTGACCAAATCTGAAGTCCATCGGTATAAATCTCTAGGAGTACGACGTTAAAATATGATGCCTTGAAACGGTCAAAAAACGTCATCAAATTCAAAATGGCCGACTTCCTGTTTGGTTTAGTGAAAAATTCCAAGAGTATTTTTGTACGTCCCATCACGATCCACATACCTACCAAATTTCATACAGCTAGGTGAAACCCGATGTTGGGGCTACTCAATAGGGGGCGCTATCGAGCCAATATTTCATACACCTGGACACCCCAATCAGACTGCAATTTTCGCAAATTCTGGCTTGCGTGCTGTGACAAAGTGGGTGAGAACACACCATTTGTCCCCATATTACATTCATCTATAAGTCTGACCATGCTTTTCAATTGTTTGTTTCCCATACCCACCATGTGTTCCAGAGGTTAAAGGGGGAGGCACCCAACCATTTCCTCTATTTACATCAAATTAGGATGATGTCATCAGTGATGTCATTGGGTCAAACCAAGTATGGGGGAGAGTATGTACAGGTAGATTTGTAGTTTAGTTATGATCTGTTTTACATTGTTGTGAGTGTATAGCAAATTGTAAACCATATAAAATTGTTGGTTACCTAAAGGGGTGCTGTAAGGTATAGGTCGTGTCTGTTAACTAGTGAGTCAGTAATTGGTGTCACCTGCACTCATGGTAGGAACTGAATCCTGCTGATAGGAGGCTCTATATAAAGGTGATGACTGACTGAACAGAAAAGAAAGGAAGATCAGTGTGTAGCTGTGTGCATGTGATTATGTTACTTTAAGATGAGTTGAGTCTTATTCAGTTAAGCTAAGTCAAACGTTTGTTTTGATAGTATATATTACACGTTACACGTGTAGCAGGGCACTTTTATAAATAAAACACCTTTTGATATTGTAACAAAGTCTCTCGTGTCTGCCTCCTACCACTTCAGAAGCCACTCAGGTCAGGCTTCACCACACGTGCAAAATTTCAAAAGTTTTCCAGTATCCCAAGCACCTCCTTTTTGCGACGAAACACGTACGATAATAATAAACAATAGGTCATTCGCTCAGACTACATCGGTGCTCGGGCCCTAAATATGATCTTATATCAATAAACCTTTGAAAGTCACAACCTCTCTATGATTGAGGGGTTAGGGTTAGGGTCAACATGGCGACGGCTGAGCCGGCAGCTAGAAGCTAAGGTGTTTACCTAAAGGGGACCATGAGGGGGATGGGCTACGTTTACATGACGACGCTGTCTGTCTGTACGGCAGAGCGGTGAGCTCACCAGTGGGGCACGCTCCCATGAATGATCACATGCACGCTCCCATGCATTAACATGCACGCTCCCATGCATTAACATGCACGCTCCCATGCATTAACATGCACTCACATGTACGCTCACATGCACTAAAAGACACGCGGCTGACCGGCTCAGTGAACAAAGAGAAGCTCTGATAAAAACAGAGACTTAACTCCTCTATATCTTTATATAGATGATAGTTATTGATCAGATATTAATGATCTGGATGTTTAATAGAATTCAAAGACACCTACAGTCACAATATTATTGTTATTTTCATTACCATTATAATAATTATATCAAATTCAGTATATCAGATTAACAAGCATTATTCACAATAAAATAATTATAAAGTCACATTTTTAAACAAATCTACATTGATGTTTTCGTCCTGCTGAGACGGACGGACAGATGGACAGTCTTTCTGTCCGTCTCTCATCATTCAGTCTTCAGGTCCTCGGCGGACATCTTTGTAGTTCAGGCCTCAGTGGGAGACTCGTCGTCGTCTCCGTAGACGACGCCCTTCAGGTAGACTCGTTTGAACTCCTCAAACACCATGTCCTCTGGTTCACTGCAGAGACACACAGGGGAGGACAAAGACATCATCAACATCAACAATTATTATTGATGATCAATGATCATCAACAATTATTATTGATGATCAATGATCATCATCAACGAGCTCACCTCTCTTTGGCTGAAGTCACAAGGTTCAGACCGGACAAAAAAGAAAAGAGAAAAGTGTTTATATGTAAAAACATAATCAAACATATTTAGAGAGAAATACAAGTTTGAAGACATTTAGAGGAAGAAATTAAACTACAAACGCGTTTCGGTCTTTATTTAAAGAAGCTGATTCATAAGAGCTGATGAGCAGCAAACCGGAAATGAATCTTCATCAGCTGCTGATGTCAGCGATACACAACAAGCTGCTTAACGCACGCAGGCAGGCAGGGAGCAGTTTCTTTTCTTCTTTTTTTTAAAAGGGCTCAAACCCGCACTGGGCTAGCTCCCACCTCAAACCGTCTGGGGGCGACCCAAAGCTGGACCGATAAGTCTTTAAAAAAAATTATAAAAAATAACTAAATACATTAAATATTTAAATATTATTTAACCTGGTTGACTGATCCTACTGTCCTGTTCTGGAGCTCCTGGTTGTGGTTTGCTGCCAGTGGACGGGGCGATACTGCCCCTGACTTTGTTTACGTTAAAAGCATTTTCTCGGACGTTATTATTTTGTAATTTATGTAATTTTCCCTCATTAACACACAAATGCTTCTTCTTTAAAAAAATCCTCCAACAGGAAATATTAAAGCGTTTTATAGAGTTATAAACATAAAGTCAAACAACAGGAAGGAGGAGGAGTTTACCTGGTTCAGGTTTAGGATTCATCAATCTGAATGGGAGCTCCAGAGACACCTCACTTTGAAACACACACATTGGTCAGAGAGACACAGACAGAGAGAGAGAGACAGACAGACAGAGACAGACAGACAGAGAGACAGACAGAGAGAGAGACAGACAGAGAGACAGGCAGAGAGAGAGAGAGACAGACAGAGAGAGAGACAGAAAGACAGAGAGACAGGCAGAGAGAGAGACAGGCAGAGAGAGAGACAGACAGGTAGTTCTCACCTAGATCCAACCGTCCTATGAACAGAAGCAGAGAGAACGGTGTGAGATGATGCGTTCAGGAGCAATAGTTTATATTTCAGACTTCTGTGAGGTCACTGGTTCTGGTTAGCTGGTTCTGGTTCAGGTTCACTGGTTCTGGTTCAGGTTCACTGTCTCCTCTCTGATCTCTTCACTGGTTCTGGTTCACTGGTTCTGGTTCAGGTTTACTGTCTCCTCTCTGATCTCTTCACTGGTTCTGGTTCACTGTCTCCTCTCTGATCTCTTCACTGGTTCTGGTTTACTGGTTCTGGTTCACTGTCTCCTCACAGATCTCTTCACTGGTTCTGGTTTACTGGTTCTGGTTCACTGGTTCTGGTTCACTGTCTCCTCTCTGATCTCTTCACTGGTTCTGGTTCACTAGTTCTGGTTCACTGTCTCCTCTCTGATCTCTTCACTGGTTCTGGTTTACTGGTTCTGGTTCACAGATCTCTTCACTGGTTCTGGTTTACTGGTTCTGGTTCACTGATATCTTCACTGGTTCTGGTTCACTGTCTCCTCACTGATCTCTTCACTGGTTCTGGTTCACCATCTCCTCTCTGATCTCTTCACTGGTTCTGGTTCACTGTCTCCTCACTGGTTCTGGTTTACTGGTTCTGGTTCACTGATCTCTTCACTGGTTCTGGTTCACTGGTTATCTGTCTCCTCACAGATCTCTTCACTGGTTCACCGTCTCCTCTCTGATCTCTTCACTGGTTCTGGTTTACTGGTTCACTGTCTCCTCTCTGATCTCTTCACTGGTTCTGGTTTACTGGTTCACTGTCTCCTCTCTGATCTCTTCACTGGTTCTGGTTCACTGTCTCCTTACTGATCTCTTCACTGGGTTACTGTCTCCTCTCTGATCTCTTCACTGGTTCTGGTTCATGTTCAGGTTCACTGTCTCCTCACTGATCTCTTCACTGGTTCTGGTTCACTGGTTCTGGTTCACTGTCTCCTTTCTGATCTCTTCACTGGTTCTGGTTTAGTGGTTCTGGTTCACTGTCTCCTCTCTGATCTCTTCACTGGTTCTGGTTCACTGTCTCCTCACTGATCTCTTCACTGGTTCTGGTTCACTGTCTCCTCTCTGATCTCTTCACTGGTTCTGGTTTACTGGTTCTGGTTCACTGTCTCCTCACAGATCTCTTCACTGGTTCTGGTTCACTGGTTCTGGTTCACTGTCTCCTCTCTGATCTCTTCACTGGTTCTGGTTCACTATTTCTGGTTCACTGTCTCCTCTCTGATCTCTTCACTGGTTCTGGTTTACTGGTTCTGGTTCACTGATATCTTCACTGGTTCTGGTTCACTGTCTCCTCACTGATCTCTTCACTGGTTCTGGTTCACCGTCTCCTCTCTGATCTCTTCACTGGTTCTGGTTTACTGGTTCTGGTTCACTGTCTCCTCACTGGTTCTGGTTTACTGGTTCTGGTTCACTGTCTCCTCACTGATCTCTTCACTGGTTCTGGTTCACCGTCTCCTCTCTGATCTCTTCACTGGTTCTGGTTTACTGGTTCTGGTTCATTGTCTCCTCACTGGTTCTGGTTTACTGGTTCTGGTTCACTGATATCTTCACTGGTTCTGGTTTACTGGTTCTGGTTCACTGATCTCTTCACTGGTACTGGTTTACTGGTTCTGGTTCACTGATCTCTTCACTGGTACTGGTTCTGGTTCACCGTCTCCTCTCTGATCTCTTCACTGGTTCTGGTTCTGGTTCACTGGTTATCTGTCTCCTCACTGATCTCTTCACTGGTTCTGGTTCACTGTCTCCTCACAGATGTCTTCACTGGTTCTGGTTCACTGTCTCCTCACTGATCTCTTCACTGGTTCAGGTTTACTGGTTCTGGTTCACTGTCTCCTCACAGATCTCTTCACTGGTTCTGGTTCACTCTCTCCTCACTGATCTCTTCACTGGTTCTGGTTCACTGTCTCCTGACTGATCTCTTCACTGGTTCTGGTTTACTGGTTCTGGTTCACTGTCGCCTCACAGAGTGGTAATCGGTCAGTAACAAAGGATCTTCAACATCAGTCTATCAGCTGACCTCCCAGCATGCTGAGCGGTTCAGACTCACCCAGAAGCAATCATCCTCACCACGACCTTATAGAAGACCAGCATCCCCTGAACCTCCTTCAGCACCTCCTGCTTCACTCTGAGACAAAGGGACAAAGAGACAAAGAGTTAGAGAGACAAAGCGACAGAGAAAAAAGAGACAGAGACAAAGAGTCAGATAGACAAAAATACACAAAGATAGAGACAACAAGACAGAGAGACAAAGATAGAGAGACAGAGAGTCAGAGATACAAAGATAGAGGGACAGAGAGTCACAGATACAAAGATAGAGAGACAGGGACAGAGAGTCAGAGAGACAAAGAGACAAATACAGAGACAAAGATAGAGAGACAGAGAGACTGAGATGGATTGCTTTGTAACTTTATAAGACCTGCTAACATCCAGTTAGTTTTGAAAACGGTTGTCATCAACCCACCCCTAAAATTTTATAGTTGTGGAAAAATATATGCAAACAATGCCGATCTGTCAAGCCAACTGTCAAATCAAGACATGGTGAAATTTGGATATGGGAAACGCAATGAAAAGGAAAAGAAATGCACGAAACCAGCGGCTCTGCTTCAGCTAAGCCACACTCCGATTATCACAATTTTCCTGCTGTTATCTGGAGATATTCATCCGTGCCCCGGCCCGCTGCACACTACACCAGGGAAGGAAGCCAACTCCAAAGCGGTTGATCCATGGATTACACCTGAAGCTGTTTGGAGAGCGCTGCCTTCTCGGAATGGAGGGGCTGGTGCAGCGGCCGATGGGCCATTGCTAGTTTTCCAGACAGGATTCTACCGATGCCCGCAGGCCGGTCAGCAGCATGCCTTGGGGGGACTACCGGCGCTGGAGCCGAGCCTGGAAGCTAACGTGATGGCCGGCAGCACCGCGGGTTTGTCGGAGGCTCCGTGCGGTTCGACATCATCGAGAAATGAGGCGGACACTGCACTGACTGAGTCACAGAGTGTTCTGACCATTGATGCATCTGTTCAGGTAGTCCACGTGTAATTGGAAAGATTACCCAAAATGTAAACAAGAAACTGCTAAATCCCGCGATCTCAAAGAACAGGAAGTGGGCCGTATTCCGGACTGTCAATCATTCAAGAACAGTGTGGGATCCTAAAGTTATGCCAAAAGGTCTCTTAGGTGGGCATCTGAACATAAGAAGTATTAAATCTAAAAGTGATCAAGTCCATCATCTCTTGCTTGATTCCAATTTAGACTTTCTTTGTTTATCTGAGACCTGGCTCCACAAAAATTCTAAAAATAGATTTAATATTTAGTAATAGGCCTGAGAGAGTTCTAAAATCTCTCAATATGGTAACTGGTCTCTCCAACCACAATCTGACTCTGGTAGCCAGGAAACTAACCAGCAAGCGTTTTAGGCCTTCCGTCAGGGATGATGAATCTTTTAGAATCCCCAAAAACAATCAAGAAAACTTTAAAAACACTGTTCAACTAATTGACTGGGATGAACTACTGTTGGGAATAGACATTGAGGAAGACAGTCAAAAATTCTCAAAACAATTAGAGAACACCATCAAGGATTTTAATCGCAAATTTAGGCACAAAAATATCAAACGCACTGTTCCTTGGATAAATGATGATATCTTAAAATGAATGAAAGAACGGGATTGTGTCTTAAAAACTGCAATTAAAAATAAATCGAGCCATGACAGACAACATTTTGCTATGCTGATCCCATCAGCAAAATCATCAACCTCTCAAAGCATGTTTCCCAGTGTTTGGAAATCGGCTGCTGTTGTGCCAGTATTCAAAGATGGAGATCCCCTTTCTACCTGTAACTACAGACCCATCAGTATCCTGCCAACAATATCAAAAGTTGCAGAGAAGTTGGTAGCTGAGCAAATGATCTGCCATTTGAATACCAGTTATTTTTCCCTTCACCCAATGCAATTCGGCTTCAGAGCAAATTACTCTACTGAGACAGCACCTGTTTCTTCACAGAAAAAAATCAAATTTCTATTGGACAAAGGGGGAGTTGTTGGAGTTGTGTTTCTTGATCTCAAGAAGGCATTTGACACTGTTAACCATAGCATTATTTTGTCTAAATTGCACGGCTATAATTTATCCTCAGGTACACTTAGATGGATTGAATCGTATTGGCTAAATAGATCACAGTATGTCCAAATACAGAACTATCAATCTACCGCCCTCCACTTGTCCACAGGCGTCCCACAAGGATCTGTCCTGGGCCCACTGCTGTTCTCTTTATATATCAATGATCTGCCATCAGCATGCCCTGACACCAACATCTAAATGTATGCAGATGACACTGTGATTTACTTGCATGGTAGCAAAATGGGACAAGTGGCAAATGAACTCACTAACTCCATGGTTCATGTAACTGCATGGTTAAAGCAATGCTGTTTACAACTAAACGTATCCAAAACAGTATGTATGTTTTTTACCAAAACAAACTGGTAGTGTAGAGCCGGATGTTTTTGTATCTGGGGAGAGGCTACGGGTTGTACCTGACTACAAGTATCTCCGAGTACTTTTTGATTCCAAATTGTCATTCAAATCTCAGGTGAAAAAGGTCTGTAACTGGGTCAAATTTAATCTATCAAATTTCAGGTTCACACGAAACTACAAGTCAACAGAGGCAGCTAAGACATACATGCTTTCTATGGTCGTTTCCCATATCACTTACTGTTTCACAACCTGGTCACAGGCTAGCACCACTACTCTGAAACCACTACAGTCATTGTATAAACGTACACTCAAAATCCTTGATAAAAAATCTGTTCGTTCTCATCATTGCCCTATACTAACAAAATATAACTTGTTTAGTTGGGAGAACATGATTAAATATGTGAATGTCTGTCTCATGTACAAGATTATACATGGCTTGACCTCTCCTCCGCTTAAACAATTTGTTATCCCAAGAACAACTGGTTATCGGCTCACAAGAGGAGCAGCAAGAGGGGATTGCATTATCCCACTCAGGAAAAGTGCTTTCAGTCAGTCTGCATTTTCAGTACAAGCTGCACTACAATGGAACTCCATCCCAGTGACCATTAGAGAACTACACACATACAGGTCATTTAAAGCTCACTTACAGAAATGGTTAGTTAGTACCCAGCTCTGTCAGCACTAGATTGTAACTGTTTCTCTGTCTGTGTTGAACTTCCCTCGATCTGTCTGTTGTCACCTGTCTGTCTTTCTTTAAATTGCCGGTCAACCGTCAACTACCTGCATGCTTGTCTTTTATTGTTGTTTAGCTGGGTCTGAGTGATTTATGTATTTCACATACTCCGTATGCTTTTATATTTTGTGCCTCTGACGTGGATGTTTTTTAGTGTCTAAACAACTACAGCATAATACTGTTTTTAGTCCATGTTTCTATTTTAACATAGTCATCCTTTTTATTTGCTTTGTGTGTGTTGACTTTGAGAGCCTCTGTGTTGCATGTCTTGTCTGTACTTGACAATGTATAACAGTTTTATTCTCACTTTTTTCATTGTTTGTGCACGCATTGTTAAGTGTCAATATTGTATAACCTTTTAACTTTAATCTTACATTCTGTTTTTAGGTTTATTTTGTAAACATCTGCCTTTGGGACTACAGATGAAAAATAGCCTTTTGGCTTTAACTCTGGCGCATTTGCAGAAATGTTTTTATTAATGTGCACTGTCCCGTTCAAATAAACCAATAAATACAAAATAGACAAAGAGACAAAGACAGAGAGACAGAGAGTCAAAGATAGAGAGACAGAGGGACAGAGAGTCAGAGAGACAAAGAGACAGAGAGACAAAGACAGAGCTTCAGAGAGACAAAGACAAAGAGACATAGACCAACCATAAACCATCTCCTGAAGCCACAACCATCCTCTTCAACTGAGGCTACAGAGGAGCAATGCAACTTTTTCAGATCCAAAGTCAACAACATTCGCTCTCTGATGTCCAGCTCTCCATCTATGCTTCCCTCTGACACCAACACCTTATCTGCAAGTGTGCTGTCTCCTCTACATCTTGCTGAGGTTCGGGAGAGCCATGTTGAGGAAATCCTCAGAAAAATGAAACCCTGTACCTGTACCCTGGACCCCATTCCTACTGCTCTGCTCAAATCACATATCCCCACTCTCAGTCCTTTCATCACCAAAGTTGTTAACCTTTCCCTTCAGTCTGGCTGTGTCCCACCTGCACTCAAGGTTGCTGTCATCCGTCCCCTTCTCAAGAAGCCCACCCTGGACCCGGAGGTTCTAGCCAACTACAGGCCTATCTTCAACCTCGCCTTCCTGTCCAAAGTGTTAGAGAAGGTAGTTGCTTCTCAACTTCAGGACCACCTCAAACACAAACAACTTGTTTGAAACATTTCAGTCAGGATTTCGTTCAGCCCACAGCACTGAAACAGCTTTGCTCAGGGTGACGAATGACCTGCTGATGACAGCCGATGCAGGATCACCCTCACTCCTCATCCTCCTGGACCTGACTGCTGCATTTGACAGTGCTACCTTTAGGGTTAGGGTTAGGGCTTTCAGGCAGAACTGAATATGTCTCACTGGGAAGATGCAAGTCCAGACTGCTCCCCGTCTCCTGTGGTGTTCCGCAAGGGTCGGTCCTCGGCCCCATCCTCTTCATTATTTACATGCTCCCCCTCGGTCGTGTCATCAGCAGACATAGGATGTCTTTCCACTGTTATGCCGACGATACACAGCTCTACATCAAAGCTGCCCCAAGCCCCTCTGCAGCCATGTCATGTCTCACCGCCTGTCTTGGAGAGATAAAGGCGTGGATGAGCAACAACTTTCTCCAGTTAAACAGTAGCAAAACAGAAGCCCTCCTTGTTGGCACTCCACACCAGGTTCAGTCATCCTCCATAACTCATCTCACCTTCGACGGTCAGGTCATCCCCCCTCTCCTCCACAGTCACTAATCTGGGAGTTAGGTTTGACCCACACCTGACCTTTAATGACCATATAAAACACCTTTGCAAAACCTCATTTTATCATCTCAAAAATATCTCCAAACTCCGCCCCACTTTAACCCTGTCAGATGCAGAGAAGCTCGTCCACGCCTTTATCTCCTCAAGACTGGACTACTGTAACTCACTATTCACTGGGATCACTGCCAAGAGCATCCAGAAGCTGCAATACATTCAAAACAGCGCTGCCAGGATCCTGATGAGTCCGGAAGTATGAGCACATAACACCCATTCTGCACTCACTACACTGGCTCCCTGTCTCATTCCGGATTGACTACAAAGTCCTACTACTCACACATAAATGCATAAATGGACACGCACCTCCCTACCTCCAAGAACTCATCACTCCCCAAATCTCCACCCGCACCCTCAGATCTTCAAACAGCTCGCTCCTCCGGGTCCCCAACACCAAGCTCCGCACCATGGGCGACCGGGCCTTTGGCTCGGCAGCTCCACGCCTGTGGAACAGTCTCCCTGACCACCTAAGGGCAACACAGACACTGGTCTCTTTAAGACTGGCCTAAAAACCTTTCTATTCAGGAAGGCGTTTCTGACCTAAATCACTGTCAGTTATTTCTTTTGTGTTTGTTTATTCACTGTTTTTGTATTATGTTTACTAGTTCTTTTATTATAGTTTGTTTTAACTATGTTTTAACTATGTTTTAACTATGTTTTAACTATGTTTTAACTATGTTTTTACTGTTTTTACTATGTAGGGTTAGGGTTAGGGTTGAGATGTTTTGAATGAAAAGTGCGTTACAAATAAAATGCATTATTATTATTATTATTAAAGAGACAGAGACAAAAAGACAAAAACAGAGAGACAAAGAGACAAAAAGACAGAGGGACAGATAGTCACAAAGACAGAGTCAGAGAGACAAATAGACAGGACAACAAGACAAAGATAGAGAGACAACAAGACAAAGACAGAGAGTCAGAGAGACAAAGAGACAGAGAGAGACAAAGACAAAAAAAAAGAGAGACACAGGGACAAAGAGACAGAGACAGATCAAACAACCTATCTTTAGTTTTTGTCAGATACACATGTTATCATGTCACCGTCTCTCACTATCTCTCAGAATGTCTTTCAATGTCTCTCAGTGTCTCTCAATGTCTCTCAGTGTCCTACATGCTGGATGAAGCCAGGTTGGTGTCTTCATGTTTGGGTCGTCCGTCCAGAGCGAGTCCTCTGCAGTTCTTGTTGTGAGCCAGCAGAGGATAGAGAGTGTAGTCTTTCTTCAGACTGGTTCCAGAGGGGACCGAGTCTCTGTAACACACAACACACAGTAACACACACACACAACCCTAACCCTTCAAAATAAAATTCCCTCAGATAAAAGGACCCGGACTCACTTGGTCTCTTCTTTGGCGACTGACTTGACGTATTTGTCATTGGAGTAGAGAACGATGTTGGTCACTTGTTCCACTAAACACATCAAATGTTTGAATCAGAGGTTAAGAACAGAAGAATAAAGGTGTTTGTTCATGAAATGTAAAGACATTAATGTGGAGTTCACACCAAACACTAGACCGACGTTTCACATACAAAGTCAACGCAAAGAAGACAATTGACCCAAATTTGCACCCGAAGGTGATTGAAATACTAATTATTTCAATTTATTAACTTGATATATAATATCGTTAAAGCCGGTCAGCTCAAGTCTGATCAATCAGAACTCAGCGTTGAGATTCTGCTGATCGTTGGTGTTTATATCAGACTGATCTTCATCCTCGTCTTCTTCTGGTTTGGTGAAAACAACACCAGAGTTCAGTCACCTGACACACTGATGTCTTTGATGTTCCTGCTGGACGAGTTGGTGATTTCTACATTTACTCTGACAGGCTCACCATGGTAGAAAGTCTGCAGACAGAGAGAGAGACAGACAGGTCAGAGAGAGAGACAGACAGGTCAGAGAGACAGACAGAGAGAGACAGGACAGACAGAGAGAGACAGACAAACAGGTCAGAGAGAGAGAGAGACAGACAGACAGGTCAGAGAGAGAGAGAGACAGACAGACAGGTACAGACAGACAGACCTCTTTGCTCATGCTCAGTCTGACGTGTAGCGGTTTCTCAGACATCAGGAACTCAAAGGTGGTTTCAGTCTCTGGGACCAGTTCACCGAGTTCTGGACTGAACTGGATCTTACGGATGCTGAGGTGGACTGAATTCCTTCAGAAACAATAATAATAATGATAATAATAACAATAATAATAATGATGATAATAATAATAATAATAATAATAATAATAATAAAACGAATGACTCGCTGTTTGTTCTTGTCGTCCTGGTTTTCTCCACAGAAAGCTTTCACTTCAAACTCCACCGCACATTTCTGTCACATAGACAACTTTTTATAATTAAAGTTAGTATTATCAATATGAAGTACTGAAGTACTGGTTGTATTTAAATGTACTGGTGGTATTTATTTAAATGTACTGGTGGAGTTACCTTCCCCACATCAGACGGTCCCGGCTGCAGAGCAACAGAACACGGCAGGTTGTCTGGAAACTGAAACAAACACCGATTATTTATTACATCATCATTTATGGTTGAAGGGTCTGTTACAGGTGTCTGTGACATCACTGTTCTTGGGTCTGCTCAGGGTTCTGTTAAAGGGTCTATTCAGGGTTCTGTTCAGAGATCCGTTTAGGGTTCTGTTCAGACTTCTGTTTAGGGTTCTGTTCAGACTTCTGTTTAGGGTTCTGTTCGGGGTTAGAAACTGCATGCCGTTTGCCCTCCTTCCCACAGGAGGCACCAAGTGGTGATTCACTACACCACTGATGGATCTCCCACATTAGAAATGGAGGCCTAGCTGACGCCTTCTTCCTTTGTCCTGGAATGAGTGTTTGTTCCGTTTCCATGAATCTTTTGGACTGCTTTCAATGAAAGTACTTTATTTCTATGATCCATATTATGATGTAGTTTAGATGATTAGTGGATTATATATGAATTAATTTGTTTGTTATGATTTAAAGACCGACTATTATTAAAACATTCTAAATGTTGTAATCTCTTTTCTTTCTTTTATGTAGAACCGTGGGAATCAGATACAATCACCTCACAATAATGTCCTGGCAAAATAAGTGATTGAAACCTGGTGGTTTGTGCTCCAGTTTCAACGTTAAATCCATAACAGGTATATTCAGGGTTCTGTTCAGGAGATCTGTTCAGGGTTCTGTTAAAGGGTCTGTTTCAGGTTCTGTTCATAAGTCTGTTGAGGAATCGGTTTAGGTGTCTGTTTCTGGTCAAAAGTCTGTTTCTGGTTCTGTTCATGGGTCTGTTAAGGGGTCTGTTCAGAGTTCTGATCAGGGTTCCGCTCAGATGCTGCTGGTTTTTATGTCCGAGTGTTTGAGACTAATTCAAATTGTCCAGTCATAGTTCATGGTACACTGTGTTGAAGTTTTTGTTATCGTTGACTTACTAATATATATATTCATGTATGCGTGTTGGGTCCAGCACAACCTTTGGTGCTGCTCAGATTGTTTTAGAACCAAATCTAACTGGAAAGCATTTGATACAAACTCTGACTGAACACAGAAGTGCAAACATATGTCATGGGGTTGTTTGAATATAAGGGGATTCTTCAGGACTGGTCGATGGGTGGACTGGTAGGCGGGTGGATAGGGGGACTGGTGTACTGGGGGATAGGGGGACTGGTGTATAGGTGATCAGGATCCTCTTCACACACAGAACCACCTGTGTGTGAAGAGCTGTATCTGAGGTGATGTCTGAGCTGGAGGACGTGGGATGCTACATGTCTCAGTGTCTCACCTCAAAGAAGAAGGGAAAGGCGTTGTCTCCCAGCTTCAGGAGCAGCTTCTGCTGCATCTTGTTGTGAGTGAGCTTCTCTTTGTCCTGCAGCTCGGGGTAAACCTGCCGGGTCACCAGGAACAGGTCTCTCCTGAAGGCCACGCCCATCACATCCACGTCCTGGTGGCCGTACCGGAACGTACACGACAGCATCACGTAGACTAGAAACACATCATCACGTCACATTAACAGTCCACAGACCGGCAAAATCAGTTTCTGAATACTTTCAGATTAATGTTTATTCTATACAGTGAAAAAACAAGTTATGTTCAAGTAGCCACACCACAACGTAAAAATACTCACACAAACACAAAAAACAGGAATAAGCAGTACCACTAATGACCACTAGATGCTGAATCCACGAAAGTTCAGACTCTTCTTAGTCTTTTTCCCCAACAACCAATCAAAAGAGTTACTCAATAAAAGTTCCTCTTCAGGATCTTTTTGTCTTTAAGAAACAGTTAAAGGGTAAAAAATACACGACGGCAGCACAGTAACAGTCTGGACAATCTGACCCGTTATTCAGACACAAATGCTTTTACCTCTAAAAACTCCACCATAAACCAGCAGACTGTATGAGACCAGGATCCGGCTGACACTAAACTTTTTGTGACTTAAAAAAATAATAGAGAGAGGAACTGAGGAACAATACGATCTGTGAAAAGCTGCTGACGAGTCGGACTCAAACCTACGAGTCTCCCTTTACACAGTTTACCTTTACTTGTTTTGCTGTATAAATGTGTTAGTTTGCCTGTTTACGAGGGTGTTGTACACTTTCCCAGAACAGAAATTGAAACGTCTGCCGACTTCCTGTTGAGGCACATATTTTATGAATTGCTCCCGTTGCCCTTCCATGAGCTCTACTTCCTCTTTTCCTTCTGGACTTCTCTCTGGATAGGTTATGTGGACGAGAGTCTCTGGAAGTGTAGAACTTGGAGTTTGACCATAGACTGTATTCAAAGTGGATGAGTCACCATGACGTGTCCCTTTGGTTTATGGACTACCGTTCTGAAGCCTCAAGTTCAGCTTTTTGGTCGTTGCCATCTTGTTTTTTGGAACAAGAAGTGTCACTAGAGGGCGGAGTTAAGTACAACCGAAAACCAAATACATTTTTAAGACCAAAATGTTATATTTAACATTGATTAAGCGAAAACACGCTGTGAAAGGGTTACATTTGTAAGAGGAAAAGCAACCAGACCTGTCAATCACAGTGTAGCCCTGCCCTAAAGCATCCCCTGCTTTATGGTCTGTTTGACTCTAAATGGACCATAATGTACTAAATGAACATCATGCTGTATTGAAGAAGACTTGAAACTAGAGATTGAGACCATAAACTCATGTTTACAATGTTTACTGAGGTAATAAATCAAGAGAGAAGTAGAGTCATTTTCTCATAGACTTCTATACAACCAGAGGAGTCGCCCCCTGGTGGACACTAGAGAGAATGCAGCTTTAACACATGAAGAACCGGAGGTTGTCTCCTGGGTTAGACCCACTATAGTTACAGTAAACTTCGTCAATAGTCTGCAAGTCCATGTTGTGTTTTCAGCGAACTGTTTTAAGAATTGGAGATAGTTTTTCATGAATGAACAAAGTAATAAAATGTTGCGTACAAGATCTCAGCATGTCTACACATTGACTCATTAAGATTCTGTGTTACTGAGCAGGTTTATCATGGACCACGGATTAGACTTTTAGACATTTTGGACCATTTAATGTTCGAGTATTAACTTGAATGAGTGGACATAAAAATGAAAAAAAAAATTCAAAGAATGAGTCGCATGTTCTTTAGTGAACAAATGGATTAAAGGGTCACTTACTAAAACAATCATCTAAATGTATAATAAATATATAAGTCCTTTATGTTGTTTTCCACTCATAACATATTGTTGTTTGAGTTCATCACATTACATATCAAAGATTATAATACTTTTATCTATTGATGTGAAATCATTCTGATTATGTCACAACAGTAAAACATACCTTTCTTTCCTTTAAGCTGCAGCGGGTCGATCACAATAACTCCGTCTCAATGAGACAGAAAGAAACAGCGACTGTTAACTGGAGAGAAGTTTCTGTCTGCAGAAGAAGAACTGATCCAACGTTTAACATTTGATCTGTTTTAGTTTCTGAACATGAAGGTAAGATAGAGATCAGTGCTATCTTTGCGTAAATAATTTAAATCTGCTGCAGGACTCACTGCTCGCCAACACATTTTAAATAAAGTTAATCAAATGATCAGAAACAAGAGGTCTTTAAGACCCTGGTCCACCATGTATTTAGCCTAGCTTAGCACAAAGACTGGAAGCAGAGGCAAACTGTTAGCCTAGTTACATCACAACAGTTAAAACAAGTGTGACCGACATGTTGTAAGTTGTTCGCTCCGTCAGACATAAACCTGATGGGACAACAGATGTGAATTAGCTGGAAGCTAACTCTGGTGTCTATAGTTCACTTTGAACTCACCGACAGGATCCACGAAGTCACAGTGATCCACAAAGTCTCTCTTGGTCATGTAGACCGCCACCTGGAGCACACAGGAGGTTCAGAGGTGATGCCAGTTTAGTTTTATTGGACCTTTGAACCCTCGAGTCACTCAATCTTCCTAAAGACTCCCCAACATTGAGGACTCTGGTTCTTCTACTTTTACTCGACGAGGATTTCTGCACAACTTACCGACTTGTCGCGGGACGCTTTCTTAAAGACGACATGTTTGGGACTCATGTTGTCACGACCTGCAGTACGGAGAAACCCTACATGACGACTCATCAGTTAACATTCTAACTAACAGACACTGTTGCCCTAGCCCTACTGTTGCACGTTAAAACAATAGAACACCTCAGGCTCTAATTACTTTAACGGTTCTGTATTAAAGTCTATTCTAATTCAAATCAAACTGATTTCTTTCACCAACTGGATAATCAAACAAAAAGCCAGATTCATAAGTTCACATGTTCAACCCTCACAGATTGGAGTTCACTATGAACCTTGTGAGTTCTTTAATGTCTCAAACTCAGACTCCAGAGTAGCTCTGATCTTATCTTCAGCTAAACTTCTGAATAGATGTTTGTGTCGTTCACATTAAATTAAATGAACTCTGTCTGTGGTCAGTATGAATAATAAGACGCTCAGTAAACACTTAAAGAATCAAGGAGTCCTATCATCTTAACTTGCGACACAGAAACAGAAGAGACACTGACCTGAGAGCAGCAATGTGTGTTGAGCAGCAGCAGATTTCTAACAAGTGATCCGACCGATCAGAGCCGCATTTATAATGACCGCTCACATATCCACCTGGTCAGCATGCTGCTCATTACCCACTGAACGCACACTCAGCTAATCCTGCACCAACAAACGGGGAGATCTGCAGGTACAGGAGGCGTTCGCTGTCAACAGGAAATCACAGCACTTCTCTGAAAAAACACCGACAAAGATGGTTATTCTGACAAGACCAACAATTACCGTTTGTGGCTTTAAACTCCTCACGTTTAAACCCACGTACCTGCACGTCTCCTCACGTTTAAACCTACGTACCTTCACATCTCCTCACGTTTAACCCACGTACCTGCACGTCTCCTCACGTTTAAACCCACGTACCTGCACGTCTCCTCACATTTAAACCCACGTACCTGCACGTCTCCTCACGTTTAACCCCACGTACCTGCACGTCTCATCACATTAGGCTCGTTCGACTTAAGCCAGGCGTGCGCAGAATCGATCACCGGCGATCGGCGCAAAATGCATGCTGGGTAGATTTGCGTCCGACTTGCTCTGACGTCATGAAAACGTGCGTAACGATGATCTCACGTGAGCGAGGCGGCCGCAGATTTTAGAGCCAGGCTATGCAGAATTGCTCTCCACCGACTGCATGACCCCAGGGCATGATGGGAAACTTCTTGCTGTCTTCGGATCAAAGAACTGATTGGCTCTTAGATTTTCTTTAGTGGAAAAGGTGGGCGATCGTGGCTCACTGGGTTAAGAGGGTTGTCTGGTGACCACAAGGTTGTTAGTTCGAACCATGGCCTTTGATGTGTCGCATGTCAAAGACACCCCACTGCTCCCCATATATAGGGATGGGTCAAATGCAGAGACAAATTTATCCTTAATTAACAGGATAAATATAGTATAAAAAAATTTAAATCCAAATTTTCTGTCTAATTGTAATACTTAACGCTAGATTGTTGGCTATAAGTCTCATTTTGTGCAATAACAATAATAATATATAAGGTTATTTTTTTAGCATCTGTGAATAAAGATATTTATTGAGAAAGCCTACATCCTACTTGACGTCAACATTTTTTCAGTCAGAGCACTGGATGTGTCCATCGATTAATGATTGTGAAGCATCACAAAACGTATTAAAAGAAAAGCACAATTGTCACTGATGGAAACTTGCAGTGTTGCTTTTCGTGTGTAGCCTGTTTATGTAGCTGTGATGTTTGGACAGTGGTTCAGTTTTTAAATTTCTTAAATTTACGGTTGTATGATTTAGACATGACGCTATCTTTACATATATTTATTTATATAAATGTTTAAATAAATATGACATCCAAGAACTAAAATATGCCCAATCTTATATCCTCAATTCTAATAATAACATAGTTAAATATATAAAAAGACATCCAAACTTAAAGACCAGCAAATTTGGGGTTAAGTGTCTTGCTCAAGGACACATCGACATGCTCCTAGCGGAGCCGGGGATCGAACCGTCGCTCCTCTGATTGAAGGACGGCCCTGCACTCCACTTAGCCACAGTCGCCCAAGATCAGTTCTAGACTATGGCTGTGTGGCATATAGGTCGGCGTCTAAAACCTTGTTGGGAAAACTGGATGTAATACAAGTGTCAAGAATATGTAGTGGG
>NW_027466503.1:145000-160000 GCF_050575085.1 Anarhichas minor
GCCGCCAGCAGGTAAGAGCCCTAAAGACACATAACCAAAATATAAATACATAAACATATATTAACAACACGTCTCTTCAAAAGGCCTGAGATGACATTCTGAACCACATAAACCTAGTGTCCTTTGAAAGGTAAGGAACTTAGGAAACAAAGAAACCGTTCTGTAATAAGACAGTTTGGACAACATACAGTTTGTATAACATGCATATCTTCAATAAATGGACCATCCATTGTAATTTCTGCCACAGATAAGAATTGTACTTTATACTTGTTATGTTCAATATTTTTACAAGTTTTCTGACTCATGTTATTAGTCTGGCTTATATTTTACTGGTTTGAGAAGAAAATGCTTCACGATACAACTTAAAAACAACCTGATTCAACTCAGTTTGAAGAAACTCAGAATGTTTACCATTTTTTATTTTACAGATGAAAATATCCGGATTAATAATAGAGCTAATAGCTGCAGCTTTTCTGGCAACACAAGACATCCACACACACATCACTGTGATATATTGAAGTAACTTAAGCCCGCCCACAAACCAAAACACAAATGTGTGAAATAATGAAAGCAAACATTTTGTCTTCATGTGAAAGTCTTCTGGACATTAATATGATAAATACTGAAACAGTAAACACTTACAGCGCTGTCGAACTCGATGCTGGTGATTCCAGCGTTGCTGCCGGTCAGAGCGCCTTTAGGCTCACAGCGACCTGAACACATGAAGATTAAAGCCAGGATTCAAGAGACACGTTAACTTAAACATGAGATCTGTTCCTAAATCATGAACACAATAAAGACAGTGATGATTATGATTCAGAAAACAGCCGGAATATAAGAGACTGAAGGAGATTTGTTCACCTCATCGAGAGCCGAGTCACTTCGTTATGATTATGTTCATTTACATATTACACCGTCTCATATGCATAGAACTGTAGACGACTTCAGTAATAAAAGTAACTAACAGTTACAAACAAATTGGGAGTTTCCTGTTTTATAAATCCTTCAGTTACAGTCTGACTGTGAACACGAGAACACGTGGCTCAGCGTTAGAAACCTGGTTACCTTTGGGACCAACGGAGGTCTACCCGTGGGACCAACGGAGGTCTACCCCGTGGGACCAACGGAGGTCTACCAGTGGGACCAACAGAGGTCTACCCGTGGGACCAATAGAGGTCTACCCGTGGGACCAACAGAGGTCTACCCGTGAGAACCACTGAAACCTGAAGAGAACTCACCTGCGACGACCTCCCACAGCTTGACCTTGCGGTCCATCCCTCCTGTTGCTAGGAGACGAGATCCAGGGCTGAACCTCACTGCATTTACCTCACCGTCGTGAGCTTCCTGAACGAACGAACGAACGAACGCGCGCGCACATGCGCGCACACACACACACACACACACACACACACACACACACACACACACACACACACACACACACACACACACACACACACACACACACACACACACACACACACACACACACACACACACACACACACACAATGAACCAATGAAAACATCCGTTTCTCTTCTGGTTTTAGTCTCGGGTTTGGTCATCTCCCTCCTCCTCCTCCTCAGCCTCACGCTCCTCGCTGATGGATGACATCATCACACTGAACCTGCAGGGTCTCTGTACCGACTCACACTGTGATGTCACATCCTGTCTGTCTGCAGCTCTCGGGACCACCACTGCACCACTAGAGCATGATGGGAGCACAGAGCAGGGGCTGCTGGGAGCAGGAGGGCAGCAGGAGAGGATTGTGGGTAATCAGACCTTTTACTGCTCATCACTGACCAATGAGGTTTCACCTATTGAACACACCTCCATCTATGATGTCATTGATCAGCTGGGCAAACACTACAAGACATCACATATCAATGAACATCGAGTCGTGTGGTATTTCCCAGCATTTTAAACTAGTCTCTCAGTCAAACCATCATGTGTCACTCCCCTGGTTACTTACAAACACATGCAGAGCTGTTGAAGGGACTCGAACCTCTGCACACACTCCAGACGGGGCTTCAGGGTGTTCAGGTGAGGAGCTGAAAGAGTTGGCAGGTCGACGCCTGCTGAGGAAGAGAAGCACAGTCACAAATCAGTCTAACAATGCCGTCCAACCAGTCTATTAGTGCCAGCGAGAGACGAGTTGTGTCTTGAATTAAACAGGTTTGTCAATTTAAAAGATAATTTTAAGAAAGTTTCATACCACCCCCCCCCCCCCCCAGAGCTATGACAGTCAACTCACTGACAAATCACACGGGATACCGACACCTCTTAATTAAATTATTAAGTATACTCGATTCTTTAATTTCTTAAAGTGGAGCCAAAGGTCACGAGCACGAGTTGCACCAGGACACTTTAGCTGTAGCCATGGCAACGTTAGGTTCTAAAGATTGGCCTTAATAAAGACCGACTTAGGACCAGGTCTAGTAGAGACCAGCTGGTCTGTTCACCACTAGTCTTCACTTAGGAGTTAGGACCAGGTCTACCAGAGACCAGCTTGTCTGTTCACCACTAATCTTCACTTAGGAGTTAGGACCAGGTCTACTAGAGACCAGCTGGTCTGTTCACCATTAGTCTTCACTTAGGAGTTAGGACCAGGTCTACTAGAGACGAGCTGGTCTGTTCACCATTAGTCTTCACTTAGGACCAGGTCTAGTAGAGACCAGCTGGTCTGTTCACCACTAGTCTTCACTTAGGAGTTAGGACCAGGTCTACTAGAGACAAGCTGGTCTGTTCACCACTAGTCTTCACTTAGGACCAGGTCTAGTAGAGACCAGCTGGTCTGTTCCCCATTAGTCTTCACTTAGGACTTAGGACCAGGTCTAGTAGAGACCAGCTGGTCTGTTCACCACTAGTCTTCACTTAGGAGTTAGGACCAGGTCTACTAGAGACCAGCTGGTCTGTTCACCACTAGTCTTCACTTAGGACCAGGTCTAGTAGAGACCAGCTGGTCTGTTCACCATTAGTCTTCACTTAGGACTTAGGACCAGGTCTAGTAGAGACCAGCTGGTCTGTTCACCACTAGTCTTCACTTAGGAGTTAAGACCAGGTTTAGTAGAGACCAGCTGGTCTGTTCACCACTAGTCTTCACTTAGGACTTAGGACCAGGTCTAGCAGAGACCAGCTGGTCTGTTCACCACTAGTCTTCACTTAGGACCAGGTCTAGTAGAGACCAGCTGGTCTGTTCACATTAGTCTTCACTTAGGACTTAGGACCAGGTCTAGTAGAGACCAGCTGGTCTGTTCACCACTAGTCTTCACTTAGGACTTAGGACCAGGTTTAGTAGAGACCAGCTGGTCTGTTCACCACTAGTCTACATTTAGTCTCACAGTAAACAGAACCAGTACTGATTGATACCTTTGATTGAGTCAATAATCAATCATGTGATTAGAGATGGGCCATGAATCCATTCATCAAATAATTAATCATTTAGGATGTTGTTTAAAATAGGAAATGTATTATTATTATAATATACATAATTATTTAAATGTATTCATTAGGTTTAGGTGATTATCAACATGATGATGATGATGATGATGATCTTAATACAGTGAATTAACCATGAAGCTGATGATAAAAACACAGAACTCACATGAAGACAATTTCAATGTAGTTGTTGAATTTTATAAAAAAAGGAACTAAATTAAAAAACAAAGTTTGATGAAGTTGTTCAGATACAGATCTGATAATCAGGCCGAATGCCATGTATGAATAATAATAATAATAATTATTACTACTACTATCATTATCAATAATCATTATCATTAATATGATTAACTACCTACACATACAGAAGGTTGAAGGTGAATTAGGGGAACTTTTAACAATCAAAGAAACAACTAATCAGCTGTAGATCCGTTTAATTCTTTACTTTAGAAAACTGAAGATTATAACCGATTACTGCTTTAGTATTGAGATTATTGCTTATCTAGTCACTACAATCTTCACCGTGTTCACTGACAGCAAAACGATCAACAGCCAATCACGAGACTCTTAACTCAGTTGAACTTAGTGGGTACGATATTATTATTAGTGATGATAAATAATCAAAACAGATGCTGCCAGCGAGTCCAATAATAAATATTATTAACAGTATAATAAATAATAGAGTTTGAGTCAGCCAGCTGTCAATCAAAGAGCTAACAGTGTGAACAGGTGAACACACAGAGTCCTTCACCTGGAGAGCGGGGGGGCGAGTCCAGACTTGACAGACTCAGACATGCTGCAGACAGACAGACAGGTAGATAGACAGGTGGTCAATCACAACACGGACAGTCCAGACCTGCAGAGACCTGCAGAGACCTGGACCGATGAGCTAACAGCTACATACCCAAATATGTTGGAGATGGAGTCCAGCAGACCACCAGGAGGAGGCTGGGAGGTTCTCTTACTGCAGAAACATAAAAACTAAATGATATCAGAAAGTGTCTCGTTGTGTTTGACCATCTGAACATCTGACACACGGCCATGACAGTCATTCATTATCTTAACCGTAACCCTAGACAGTATTTAGCTCAATGTATCCTAACTTTAACAGTATTTAGCTCAATGTATCCTAACTTTAGCCTTATTAACAGTATTTAGCTCAATGTATCCTAACTTTAGCCTTATTGACAGTATTTAGCTCAATGTATCCTAACTTTAGCCTTATTAACAGTATTTAGCTCAATGTATCCTAACTTTAGCCTAATTAACAGTATTTAGCTCAATGTATCCTAAGTTTAGCCTAATTAACAGTATTTAGCTCAATGTATCCTAACTTTAGCCTTATTAACAGTATTTAGCTCAATGTATCCTAACTTTAGCCTTATTAACAGTATTTAGCTCAATGTATCCTAACTTTAGCCTTATTAACAGTATTTAGCTCAATGTATCCTAACTTTAGCCTAATTAAGAGTATTTAGCTCAATGTATCCTAAGTTTAGCCTAATTAACAGTATTTAGCTCAATGTATCCTAACTTTAGCCTTATTAACAGTATTTAGCTCAATGTATCCTAACTTTAGCCTTATTAACAGTATTTAGCTCAATGTATCCTAACTTTAGCCTTATTAACAGTATTTAGCTCAATGTGTCCTAACTTTAGCCTTATTAACAGTATTTAGCTCAATGTGTCCTAACTTTAGCCTTATTAACAGTATTTAGCTCAATGTGTCCTAACTTTAGCCTTATTGACAGTATTCAGCTCAATGTGTCCTAACTTTAGCCTTATTGACAGTATTTAGCTCAATGTGTCCTAACTTTAGCCTTATTAACAGTATTTAGCTCAATGTGTCCTAACTTTAGCCTTATTAACAGTATTTAGCTCAATGTGTCCTAACTTTAGCCTTATTAACAGTATTTAGCTCAATGTGTCCTAACTTTAGCCTTATTAACAGTATTTAGCTCAATGTGTCCTAACTTTAGAGCCTTATTCAGCCTCCCCTGAGCTAGCATGACAGTGTTTCTCATTATCTAGACTCTGAGCTAGCATGACAGTGTTTCTCATTATCTAGACTCCGAGCTAGCATGACAGTGTTTCTCATTATCTAGACTCTGAGCTAGCATGACAGTGTTTCTCATTATCTAGACTCTGAGCTAGCATGACAGTGTTTCTCATTATCTAGACTCTGAGCTAGCATGACAGTGTTTCTCATTATCTAGACTCTGAGCTAGCATGACAGTGTTTCTCATTATCTAGACTCTGAGCTAGCATGACAGTGTTTCTCATTATCTAGACTCTGAGCTAGCATGACAGTGTTTCTCATTATCTAGACTCTGAGCTAGCATGACAGTGTTTCTCATTCATTTTGAGTTAAGATCACATCAAGCTCCGTGATATGTTAAGTCCCACCGAAGTGTGACTTTTTATCCAAACTCAACACTGAGCTCTCATTGGACAAGGGCCATAGGCACCACAGAGGATTTCCTGTGCTACGGCCTGATGTCACAGCATCTACAAAAATCAGCGTCACCTCCAACGCGCTGCCATCCCACGCCATTGATAGGACTGAGTTGCATGATAGGAGGTGCGCACAACGTTGTGGCTTTTAAGAAAACCTAGGAATAGTCAATATTTGCTGGACGAACAATAGACTGTTTTGGATCCCAAAGGAGAAGCGGACCCGCAACTCTGCCAACTTTAACCTGCAGAAGGCAGACCTAACTTCTTCAGAGGAAGAGGTCAAAACTCTCTCTCCAATCAAGTCGACATTTGCCAGTCGTAAGGACGAGAATCTCCTTAACTTCCGAGGAATCCCGCTGCAATACCGAGGTTTTATCGCTGCACAGCTTGAAGCTCCGGACCCCGAGTTTAACCAAGAACCTCGAAAAACCACATCGACCGCTACGAAGTTATCTCAGAGTAAGAGGGTTGTGTCTGGGCAGAGATAAGTCATAGTGTGTTTATTACCGCGTTTGTTTTGTTCTAAGTTTACTGTATTATTATAACGTGTTCTTGTGCGTGTTTACGGACTAAAAACTGTTGTGTTCCATACTGCTGCAATAGTGTTATGTTAGATCAGTCACCACAAAGTAAGGTTGGGAAGCGTAGTATCGATAAAATCCTCACGATACCCGTCCCTACTTCCTGAGTTGGTCTAGCTTCATCCTCACTCGAACTCTAAACATGAACCTACTGCTCTAAAAGATAGTAAAGTTGTACGAGAAGGCCGGAGTCTGCAAAGACCGGAGGTAGTTCAATAATAAAAACAAGCTTTAGATTGTTGCACACCTTCATCAGTCTATCCAGAAAAACTGTTGTGTGAAAACTAGATTATATCTTTCTCATGGCCTCTGCTTGTATGAGTGGAAAAATAAAAGGACTCTGATGCTGCTGCACCAGAGTCTGGAGGACTTTTGGAGGCTTTAATAAAATACTTACTTTAAAACTCAGCAGTAAAAGTATTATGGCTAGTAATAGTTTGTGTATCTCACAGTCTAGCCTGTTAGTTTATACTGGTCTCACCTGGGAGTTCTGCTGAGCGGTCTCTTCGGTGAGGTCTCTCCGGCCCCCTTCCCTCCGTCCTCTGCCAGAACCTCGATGTCGTCGTCCCTGAGGATGAACCCAGAGTCAGTGAAGACATGACGTAGCTTTATTTCTGTCAAACTACATGAAAGTTCAGAGTACTGACGGCTCGATGGGAAGAGGCTCTTTGGCTGCGTCGGCCAGTTCCTTCTGCAGTTTGGCCTGTCTGCGTCTGAAACACCGATCAGAGGATCAACCAGAGGACCAACCAGAGGACCAACCAGAGGACCAACCAGAGGACCAACCAGCCCCTCCACTCTCCTCCAGGTGTCTCACCTGGTGTCCTTCTCGTTCTCTGCGTTCAGCTTGTTGGCCTCCTGAGCTTTCTCAGCCATCCAACGAGACACCAGCTCCTGGTTGTCGTCTGTGGTCTTCCTCAGCTTCTCCTCCAGAGCAGAGAAGGTGATCTGCAGGGCGTCATACTCATCCTTCAGGGTCTGGTTCGCCCTCTCCAGATCCTGCAGGATCACAGGAAGTCATCAAAAAAACAGCATCTTATAAGCTGAAAGACATTAACGATCACGATCACGATCACAACCACAAAGCTCTCGACCCAATCGAAAGGAATCAGATCTGCTCCAGATAGAACACATGGAGACAAAAGATCATCTTTACTTCAAATAGATGTTTACATATAAAAAGGTCTCAGGTTGAAAACTGGAGATCATCTCCCTCCTCCTCCTCAGCCTCACGCTCCTCACTGATAGGTTCTGTTGGATGACATCATCACACCGAGCCTGTAGGGTCTCTGTACCGACTCGCACTGTGATGTCACATCCTGTCTGTCTGTCAGCAGCTCCTGGGACCACCCTGCACCACTAGAGCATGATGGGAGAACAGAGCAGGAGCTGCTGGGAGCTAGAGGGCAGCAGGAGAGGATTGTGGGTAATCAGACCTTTTACTGCTCATCACTGACCTTCATCACGTCTCCAAACACTGTTGAACAACTGTTGAAATCTTAAGTAAGGCACTGAGCATTAAGGAAGCATTGAAGTAGCTCTCATCATGACTAGGTCCCGTTAGGAACCTTGTTATGAGAGGAACACCTGAGTCCGTCAGGTCCAGGTGAGGGTTTACCTGAAGGCAGCTCCTCAGCTCCCGACAGTCTCCCTCCAGGGTGGTTATCTGCTGCTGGTACTCCAACATCCTGCAAACACAAAAGGAGACACATGATGGGAGCTCAGGTCCACAGCTGGGGCCGGCTCAGGTCCACAGCTGGGGGCTGTACACGAGGGCAAAGGGCAAAACTGCCCCTAAGAAATATAATTTTGCCCCCGATATCACTAGGAGAGGGGCAAAAAATGCCCCCATAATTTTCTCTAATAATTATGATAATTTAATGAACTTGTCAAAAACATCGTACCCTATATGACCCGGTCCAGTTGCCATAGAATGGTTTTGATTTTCGCCTTGACTGATGTTGCGTGTGCGTGAAGAACCGAACGTTCTAAACGAATAAATAAATGGAGCGCTTCTTAATCAGACCTGTGACTGCGAGACTGCGGTCAACTCAGCAGACACTTGAATCTTAGTGCACCTATATGCTGCCATTCACGGTAAACGCATTCAAACGGCACAGATCGGGAGCGAGCAAAGGACTTTGAAAGTTAGCGGAAAGATTAACGTGAGACAACATCCGGTTTCTTCAGACGAACATCCGGTTTTCAGAATAAGATGCCAACAAAGTATACATATTGCATAATGGAAATTAGATTAAATGAATTATATTCACATTAAGTATAAAACATGCTACCTGCATCTCGTGAGTTAAAGGGAAAATACACCTAAATTGTGCGTAAAGTGTCTTTATTCTTTGATTTGAGGGTTGCTGGAAATGAATAATACCTGACTGACAGTCAATTAACATATTTTACTAAGCAAAAACTCTGAACTGAATTTGTACCTTCAAATGGCACATTTTTTTAATTTTTAAGGTGCTATAAAAATGTTTTTCTCAAAAATTCCACACAATGACTGTAGATGACTATCGGCTAGTTTCCTTTAGTCACCGAGAGGCTAAGTGGGGGAGATTTAAACTTGCGGATGCGTTGGCTGTAACGTTAAATGATTTCCGGAATCCAGTGGATGAGTTTGGAGCGTTTATTTTGTGGGCAACAAATAAACGTTGATTCCAGATAACATACAATTATAACTCAAATAATGACAGTATTAATGTGAATAATGTGAAAAATAACGTGAAATAACGGTCAACAAAAAATAAGGCTCCCTCTCTCACCCCTTCTCCTTCCAATCCTTTTCCTAGTCTAACTCAACTGACGGCTGATGACCCCATTGTGGCTATCCCCAGCACCACGTGACTCAATCACCGGAAGTGACAAAAAAGGGCATACAAAATAACACAGGCCACACCTGGCTCCTACATTGACTAATGCATAATATGTTCAGGACAAAAATGGGTAATATCACAATATTTGAGGTCCTACAAAAATATTTTTCTCAGTAATTCCATACAATGACTGAAAATGTAATAACAATAAATAACCACAAAGAAATAAGAATACAATTGAATATGATTGTCTGATTTATGTTTGTTTTTTGTTCAAAAAAAAAATCTGAGAAAACACTTTGAATCTGTAGACTACTGCTAATAGTCTTATTATTCATATAACTAATTCAGCTATCGTTCCAACGGTAAAGAAAGCCGAAGGAGCTATAGAAGTAGGTAACAACAGAATTTATGATTATGATAACTATGACAGCTATATATATATATATATATATATATATATATATATATATATATATATATATATATATATATATATATATATAAAGAAATAAACCTAAACAACACCTACTAACAACTAAATCCTACGGCCCTAATCCCGTTTCTTTCCATGGAGGGGCTTAGGACCCAGGGGAATGTAGGTGAAGGAAACAGGAAGTGACGGAACGGAAGACACGCCACACAAACAGCTGTTCACCGCTCGCTGGCCGGCTGTTTCTTTTCGGCGTTAATTAATTAATGCTTTAACGTGAAAAAATAAATACCGTGATATACCGTGAAACCGCCAGGATCTTACAAAATACCGTGATATGCATTTTTGGTCATACCGCCCAGCCCTAGCAGCAGTAACACTTTATTACACACTATGATGATTAAACTGTTAAAAAAAAAAAAAAAACTCTATTAATCTGAGGTTCACAAGTGTGTGAGGGGTGATCCGAACCGATCCGTGACACCACTAATAAATAAATACATACATGAGTCATTGACAAATAAGGCTTCTAAAAAGGTAATTTTAAAAATTATCTTCAAAATGGATGTAATGCATATTTTTGTGTCTGGAAAAATGTGGTGAAACAAGTCTAAGTTGTGAACCAACTTTTCATAGTATTTTAAATAGTTAACAGTATTTTTTAACTTCACAGGCTAAAAAATGTCAGGTGGCGCAACCACATATTTATAAAAAGATATATATATTCCTAATATTTATTCAAACTGAAATTTCTGACAAGTATCCCTTAGAGTGTCTACTGTGTCTAACACATCATATTTTGTGGTTGTGTTTTATATATATATATATATATACAATAATTTATCATAATTGCGTTCTCTTGGCAGGTATTTGGTATATTTAACTTTTGATTTTACATTTAAACATGTAAACATAATAATACAAATATTCAAATGAATACATTCAATACAATAGTTCTTCACATCAAGCAAAAAAAAATTCACGTTTTTTATATAATGTCAGAGCTTTAAATATAATATCATAGAGTGACATTCTCTGCAGTTGCACCACCTGCCTTACTGGTTGCACCACCTGCCTTACTGGTTGCACCACCTGACATTTGCAACTGATTTCAAATGAAACAGTCATCTACTAGGACATGAGCATTAGCTTTTGTTCTTGCTAACAACTTCATACATATACATTTAAAATAGAATAAAGACATTTATGCTAAAATAAAAATTTTCTAGTTTTACATTGGTTGTACCGCCCTGACATGGAAAGTGAACCACTCTACCTATAAGTTGAAAGTAGCTGTTTTTATCAATATTCAAAAGAGATATAAAAACGTTTTCACTCTGCTATAAAGGTCAGTTGAGGTCCTCTTTATGATGCAATAACCTGTTTACTGTTTTCCACTTTAATTTCATAATAAAAGTCCCATCTTTACAGCTGTGCCACCCTGACATTTGAGAACATTCAAATTGCTGGACAAAAGTTTTTAAATTATCGCAACAGCTTAAAACTATTGGTATTTGTAAAAATGTGGTTTATTTGAATCGTTTCAACAATAAAAGCATGTCACAGTATTTTATTTTTAATTTATTATCATTTCAATACATTTTTTAATAGTTTTCTTAGACTGTTCATCTGCTAGGACAGGTGCACCGCCTGACATTTACAGGGTTTGAGAAGCCAAAACATAAAATAATATATATTATTTGATTGTACTGAAAATGTATCAAAACTAGATAGGTTTTATAGAATGAAATGATATATGTCACGAATTGATAGAATTATTTTAAAAGGAAATAGTGGACTCGGACACAAAAATATGCATGTCATGTCATTGACCCATATATCTACATATATATATACACACACGTGTGTGTGTGTACCTACTTGGCCTCATTGCTCTGGATCTCTTTGTCTTTCAGTTGAATCTGGTTGTTCAGTTCGATCACATTCTGAGCCAGCTGGAGGACAAAGAGCAACAAGAAGTGTTGGTTAAGGTTAGTTAGTTAGTTAATGATGTCATGCAGGTCAGATTTCAGTCTCAACACGACAGAAAATGACATCGTTTACAAAAACATCTCAAATATGAAAAAAATGTGAACAACAATCCTCTAAATGTGAAGTTCATCAGACATGACTATCGTCAGTGGAGCTGCTGCTTTTAATGCAGTGACATCACTTCCTGTGTGTGATGCAGTGACCCACCTCTCCTCGTTTCTTGTGCAGCTCCGTCAGCTCCTCCTGGTGTTTGATTCTCATCTGAGACATCTCCTGCTGCAGGACGTCACTACGACCGTCTGTCCCCGAGCTGAGGGTGAGACGGGGACACGTAACAAGGGGGACACGTAACAAAGGGGGACACGTAAAGGAGACAGGAAGTTGAGGACTCACCTGGCCTCGTGTCCTCTCTGGACGTCATACTTGTCCGTCTGGTATCTTTCTGACAGAACAGTCTGCAGGTCTGACTTCTCCAGAAGACGGTTATCTGAACACAGAAAGACAGTGTGTCAGTGTGTCTGTTTGAGACAGTGTCTGAGACAGTGAGGGAGTAAGACAGGAGGTGAGAGAGCGAGACAGGAGGTGAGACTCACACTGGAGGACGATTTCCTCAAAGGCTTGTCTCTGAACTCGGTCTCTGACCTTCAGCTGCTCTGAGATGTGTCTCTTCCACGAACACTCACACCTCCGCTCAGCCATGACACCTGAGAGAGAAAGAGACAAGCAGACGGACAGAGAGACAAACAGACAGAATTGTATTAGTCTGTTTTGTTCTGCTAATCAACACAATGTAAACAATAAATAATCTAAAATATATCTGTCTGTATTTACTATGATCATAAATACTATAATGTAGTAAAACATGTAAACTAATGTTAGAATATGTCTCCATGTCGTCACGTAGCTGGATACAGAAAACAAAGTTAATCTGTAAACGTTCAACTTGTAAACACACAGTGGCACATTAATTAACGAGCAGGTTATATCGATAAGTATCACATAGCTGCTGATAGCTTCTCTCTGTTAGCATGTGTTGCTAAAGGGAACCAACACGGTGAGGCTAACATGCTAACAGGCGCGGTCTTCTCTACGATAACATTAAATCAGCTGGAGGATAAACAACATGTCGCGTATCTTTGACGCGCTCTCAGTGCTGTGTTTGTCCCCGTGACTCGACATGTTAGCATGCTACGTTAGCCACTAGCTGCAGACCGTCGCAGCGCGTTAAACTTACAGCATCTAATTAACTGTGGCTCCGTTATTCTTCTCCGGTAACCTCGTTAACAGTCCGCGGGTTCGTGTCACGGTGCTCTGTGATACACGGTCCGGGTTCTCTTCTTCTTCTTCTTCTTCTTCTTCTTAACCGACATCATCAGCCGCCTCCCTCCAACTCTGCGACATTTTGGCTCCGACACACACTTCCGGGATTGTCGCACGAATATGACGTCATGTTTAAATACCAGTGGGACCACACAGTCCTGGGCGCACGTGGGATAAGATGCTCTTTCTGCTGTGTGCATTCTCACAACACTACGTCCTATGTCCTTTCCTCACCACTTCTCCTTCACCTCGATGGACAGTGCAGTTTTGTCACTGCCGTCCAATCATAGTGGAGGAGGGGCGGGACATATAACCTTCGACAAAGACGTGATGAAACGTGTTTTATTATATTATTATTATTATTATGAGTATGTTGTGGTCTTATTGTTTACATTCTTCCAGTGGTGAGCCGTCAGGGCCAGCAAGGCCTTCTCTGCTGGCCTAGACAGAATCACAAAGTTATAGCTATTTTATAATTTAATTATGTTTCACAAATACACTACATGTATTATAATTTATATAAATATTTTCCCCATTATCTTATGTTCTCATTGCACAGCTCCTGTCTTCCTCAGTTGCTCTGCTTCCAGTGCAGCTTGTTTTAAGTAGAGCTTTTATCCAATCAGATCTCACCTCTGTGTCTCTAGGTAAGAAGACACAGAGGCCTGAGGCCTGCAGACTCACAAGTGAATCCATGTGCAGTTTAAGTGAATGGGGACGATGTTGTTGATTGTCATAGTGTTCAACCAATCAGATCTTTAGTTTGACATGTTGGGCGTATTCTTTGACGTGTCAGAGCCTGCTAGCCGGCCTACAAGTACGTCAGCATTATGTGCAGCTCAGTTTTCAGGAGCAGCTCTGCAGTGAGGTGCAGCGTGTGCCGTGATTGGTCAGTGGGCGAGTACGTGACTATCGTGAACTGAAACTTAACAGCAGAGCTTAGTTGGAGGAGTAAGAGTTCAGATTGAAACATATGTAAGAGAAGACATTATTATGTCATAATGTCTTATTATTATGACATTTTTAGCGTTTTGCTTGCTGTAGATTCTTTTCTTTTTACCTAGCTGTGTTTTTTGAACACTCAATGGCTGAAGGAGGAGAAACGGATTGCTGGAGAAGGACATTTCCAGAAAAACTGGACATCGTATCAACGAGTCGGTCAACCCCACAGCTGGCAGCCCTGACCCAGCATGGAAAAGGATTTGTACGAACGGTATTTCTGGCTGACAGCGTCGGAGAAGCGTTGCACAAGTTATGGCTAAGAATGCGTTTCATTTGCAACTGAGCTCTTGGTGTTTGGAGCTACGCTATGCTAACCAAGGCAGCTACACGACAGGACACGCACAAGCTACGTGCTTTTGATAACTTTTGGAGAGACCCGAGTGGATCTACAACTCAACGAACATGTTCACAGGAGGACTCTGGCTGGAACTGACCCGCACCGATGTTCTGTACAACCGCGGTATTAAACTCTTTGTTCACAAAGAAAGGAGAATGGACTTTGTCTTTAAGTGAACAGCAGCTATGAAGGCAAATCACTGTCAAAATCCGAGAGCGCAAATGAGATCCATGCGCGCGCGAAAATCAAACAGCCGCGCGCGTATTTTACTTTGACGAGCGCTTTTACGTCACTCCGCCAGCAGAATTCACTATCTCTACATCTAATTGGTTACAATCCTCGTCTTGGGATAGACCGGATATCACTCTGACGCAGATGCTCGGGGGAGATTTTCAGATTGCAGGTCAGGGGCAAATAATGTACATTTTACTGCACGGGTACTTTTACTTTCTGCACTTAAAGTAGATTTTGCTGATAATAACATTGACTGAGGTTTTGAATGCAGGTATTTTACTGGTAGTGGGTTATTGTTTCATCAGTATGGTATTAGTACGTTTACTGCAGTGAGGATCTGAATACCTTTTCATCCACTTATGACTTGTCAGTGATTT
>NW_027466503.1:165000-170000 GCF_050575085.1 Anarhichas minor
TGACGCCTTCATATTGCTGATTTTGTCAAAGTACAACAAACACAAATCATTTACGATTATTAAAAGAATAGACTTTATAGAAACACTAAAAATAATTGGAGGATTTCCTTAAGAAATTACTTCAAATGTTTAAAGTTTAATGTCATTTAAATCATCATTTAATTTTGTGTTTCCTAACTTATCATTGAATCAACGTTCACACTACAGAAGCAAAGTTTAAAAACGAGAAACCAACAGTTGTGTTTAGAATCTGAAGGTATGATTAAAATAATCCAGATTATAGCAGGTTTAAGATCAAACCAGAACCCTCTGTGGGCCCCGGAACCTCTGTGGGCCCCGGACCCTCTTCTCAGGCCTCGTCCAGTTTGGGGCTCTCTGGGACGGCCAGAGACTCCAGAGAGGACTCATCTGGATCTTGAAGCAGCTCCTCCTTATCACTGCAGAGAGAGACAAATATCATCAATACATCCATCAATCAATCATATCATATCATTAATCAAATCATATCATCCATCAATCAGTCAATCATGTCATCCATCAATCATACCATCCATCAATCAGCCAATCATGTCATCCATCAATCAATCAAGTAATCCATCAAGTCATCCATCAGTCAATCATATCATATCATCAATCAGTCAATCATATCATCCATCAATCAGTCATGTCATCCATCAATCAGATCATGTCATCCATCAATCAAATCATGTCATCCATCAATCAGTCAATCATGTCATCCATCAATCAGTCAATCATGTCATCATCAATCAGTCAATCATGTCATCCATCAATCAGTCAATCATATCATCCATCAATCAGTCAATCATGTCATCCATCAATCAGTCAATCATGTCATCCATCAATCAGTCAATCATATCATCCATCAATCAGTCAATCATGTCATCCATCAATCAGTCAATCATGTCATCATAAATCAGTCAATCATATCATCCATCAATCAGTCAATCATGTCATCCATCAATCAGTCAATCATGTCATCCATCAATCAGTCAATCATATCATCCGTCAATCATGTCATCCATCAATCAGTCAATCATATCATCCATCAATCAGTCAATCATATCATCCATCAATCAGTCATATCATCCATCAATCAGTCATATCATCCATCAATCAGTCATATCATCCATCAATCAGTCATATCATCCATCAATTAGTCATATCATCCATCAATCAGTCATATCATCCATCAGTCATATCATATCATCCATCAGTCATATCATATCATCCATCAGTCATATCATATCATCCATCAATCAGTCATATCATCCATCAATCAGTCATATCATCCATCAATCAGTCATATCATCCATCAATCAGTCAATCATATCATGTCAAAGGATTTTATCCAATTCAGAGAATTGTTTTGGGGGAATTTCTACAGGAAGTGCTTGAAATAACAACAGATATCGTGGAAGAATATTCAATTTTACAGAGTCAATTCTATGGCTGAGTCCGAGGAAAGAAATAGAGTTCCATCGATGTATATCATCTTTCATTTTTGTTAAGAGGGGGAATGTTTAAATGTTACCTGATGAAATGTTTAAATGTTACCTGATCAAATGTTTAAATGTTACCTGATGGAAGACGGACGGCGGTTCAGACGGTGACGTCTCAGCGTGATGACGACCAGAGAAACCAGCAGCAGAACAGAGATGGCTGCTAGAGTGATGAAGAGGAAGACAGCTGGAGGAGAAACAGGAAGAAGATGGTGTTAGGGTCATCAACACTGGGACATATTAGTATTATTACACATCTAATACATACAGTATATATGTATATTATTATTATACACAGGTATTATTATAATACAGGTATTATTAATATTACACACTGGTATCATCATTATTATTATTATACATGGGTATTATTATTATTCATTTACACGGTTAACATTATAGAAGTAAAACAAACTGAAGGACAAAACATCCTGCAGAGTAAAACCTGACCTGCAGTCCAACGGTCACGACCTTCTCCACGATGTTCAAAGGAACCTGGAAGTAGAATACACATATTATATCAACATTATTATATTATATACACGTTATTATATACGTACAGGATATATATATACACACAGTACCATATACAGTACTCGGAGTTGTGTGTGTGTATATATATATATATATTTATTAGTGCTGGGCAACGATTACAATTTTTTGCGATTAATGTCATTGTTATGCACAAAGTTCAATAATGAATTCAAAAGTAGTGTATTGTGCACTTTTATTTTAAAGTACTGCTATATGAACAAAAGGTCAATAACATTTGGTGTAAACACTTTAAACACATCAGGTTGTTGTTAGCAGCAGTATTCTCTTTACACAGCAGCAGTTCTATCTCTTCACTATCTGTGCTCAGTGTGTGAAACGTTCCACTGCTGTGCAACAGGAACAACATGTTTCAGCACGTTTCAGCTACATGTGTGTTGTGTCTTCATGACAGTCAGAGCATGTGAATGCAGCTCTACTGTTCATCACTATAATGCTGTAACTCAGAGGTGATGAAGGTGACCCAGTGATGTCCAGTAGTCTCCAGTGAGAGCAGCAGCTGCTGCACGTTGTAACGCTTTAGTCGTCCTCTCCTTTAACACAACTCGTGTGTTCTTCTGGTGACGGTGCGTCTTGAGGCTCATACGTGCCGTCATTCGTTGCGATCCTAAAGGTGCGTTCACACCAAACCCACACCTAACCCTCAGCAGTGGTTTTCGTCTTGGAACTCTGCCATGCAGGCCATTTTTGCCCAGTCTCTTTCTTATGGTGGAGTCATGAACACTGACCTTAATTGAGGCAAGTGAGGCCTGCAGTTCTTTGGATGTTGTTCTGGGGTCTTTTGTGACCTCTTGGATGAGTCGTCGCTGCGCTCTTGGGGTAATTTTGGTCGGCTGGCCACTCCTGGGAAGGTTCACCACTGTTCCATGTTTTCGCCATTTGTGGATAATGGCTCTCACTGTGGTTCGCTGGAGTCCCAAAGCTTTAGAAATGGCTTTGTAACCTTTTCCAGACTGATAGATCTCAATTACTTTGTTTCTCATTTGTTCCTAAATTTCTTTGGATCGCAGCATGATGTCTAGCTTTTGAGGATCTTTTGGTCTACCTCACTTTGTCAGGCAGGTCCTATTTAAGTGATTTCTTGATTGAGAACAGGTGTGGCAGTAATCAGGCCTGGGTGTGGCTAGAGAAATTGAACTCAGCTTTCCAAAGATGTGATAAACCACAGTTAATTTATGTTTTAACAGGGGGGGGGGCAATCACTTTTTCACACAGGGCCATGTAGGTTTGGATTTTTTTTCCCCTTAATAATAAAAACCTTCATTTAAAAACTGCATTTTGTGTTTACTTGTGTTATCTTTGTCTAATATTTAAATTTGTTTGATGATCTGAAACATTTAAGTGTGACAAACATGCAAAAAAATAAGAAATCAGGAAGGGGGCAAACACTTTTTCACACAACTATATATAGATATATATATATATATATATATATAATGTGTAGTTTTGAGTGAAGTCTTTACCGTCTCGTCTGCAGCGGTTCAAACACTCGTCCATGGTGCTGTAGCGGTTCTGGTTTCCACGACAACCTCCATAGATGAATGACTGACAGGTGTCAATGTTTGTGTCGTAGTAGAACATGGGGAAGGCAGCCCGGCAGGGTCCGGGGTCAGAGGTCACCATACAGTCATCTTCAGACAGACATCATTTAATTTGACATGTTTACTACTCCTGAACACCTGATGATCTACTACTGTTCTTTATAACTTTGTACCTTTGTATTCTGTTGAAACTTCATCATCAGCAGCAACTTTCTTGGAGGAGGGAAGCACTCTGACTGCAGGAGAAGAGACAACTTTCATTCAATCCATGTATTTGTAGAGCCCACTAGACTTTAATTACATTAATGGTAAACACTTTACACTGACATAGTCACAGACAGACGCGTTAATGACCCGTACAGGTACAGACGGGTGCTTCACTTCTGCAGGACTGCTTTGAAAGCACGGACTGGGAAGTGTTTGCACAGGGAGCTGACCTGGAGGAGTACACCTCGGCTGTCCTGGCCTACCTACACTTTTGCACTGAGACAGTAACGACCACCAAAACCATCAAAGTGTTCCCAAATCAAAAACCCTGGCTAGACAGAAACATGCAGTTACTGCTTGGAGCAAGAGACGCTGCCTTCAGGTCTGGTGACATACCGGCCTGCAAAAGTGCCTGGACGGACCTGAAGAAGGGCATCAGAGAGGCCAAGTGCAGATACAAACAGCGCATTGAGGGACACTTCGAGAACAACGACCCCCGGAGCATGTGGAGAGGTATTAAAACCCTGACTGACTACAAGAGCAGCACCACACAGATCAGTCAGGACAGTGAACTCCCCGACACCCTGAACTGCTTCTTTGCCGGCTTTGATAGACAGCACAGCGGAGCAACAGCTGAGAAGAACCAGCCCAAGGAGGAGCAGACACTCTTCCTCCAGCACCACCAGGTGAGGTCCGCTCTGAGGAGGATCGACATCACCAAGGCAGCGGGACCAGACAAGGTGTTGGGCCGCACACTGAAGAGCTGTGCCGACCCGCTAGCAGAGGCGTTCACTAACATAGCACATCAAGGACGTCCTCCCAGCAGACCTGGACAGCCACCAATTTGCGTACCGAGCAAACAGATCTACGGAGGACGTGGTCTCCATCACACGGCCCTGTCTCACCTGGAGCACCCTAACACATACGTCAGGATGCTCTGCATTGACTTCAGCTCTGCCTTAAACACCATCATCCCCCATAAACTGGTGCATAAACTCAAAAACCTTGGACTTTCTACATCACTCTGTTCATGGATTCTGGACTTTCTCTCAAACAGACCACAGAATGTCAGGATAGGGAACCTGACATCAACAACCACCATCCTGAACACTGGTGCACCGCAGGGCTGTGTGCTCAGCCTGGCCCTCTTCACCCTCTTCACCCAAGACTGCTCCGCCAC
>NW_027466503.1:177500-212500 GCF_050575085.1 Anarhichas minor
TATCTCTACACTGATGACACTCGGCTCTATATCTCTACACTGATGACACTCGGCTCTATATCTCTACACTGATGACACTCACTTATGTGCTGATAAAGTCTTGAATCTTGAAGCCTCACCTTATTCTCTCCTGGAGTCTCTTTAAAGAACTGAGTGGGTCCACTTTATGTGTCTGAACCTCCAGAGAGGCTTTTATTGATGAGTGAGATGGTAAAAGCAGCATTAGAGGGGAGATTGATGACACACACAGACACACACAAACACACATACACCCCCACACATTCACTTATACATATTAGGTCAGAGGTCGGATCACCATGAGGAAGACACAGATGTGAGGATGCAGCTATCAGACGTATTGATTGATGAAGACATCAATGTTTGTGTGATAATGTCGTTGGGTTGGATGGGGTGGGGGGGTCCATACTTATATATTTTATATTTGTGTTGGTTTCATTAGGACTTATTTCCTCTAAATGTTTTTTCTTAGTGCTGGGCAACGATTCAAATTTTTAATCGCGATTAATCGCATTGTTATGCGCAAAGTTCAATAATGTATTCAAAAGTAGTGTATTGAGCACTTTTATTTTGAAAGTACTGCTATATGAACTAAAGGTCAATAACATTTGGTTTGTAAACACTTTAAACACATCAGGTTCTTGTTAGCAGCAGTATTCCCTTTACACAGTAGCAGTTATAACACAGTTATAATGATTCTGATCATAGATATTCAGCCGGTGTTCACAACTTTATCTTCATGTGTGTAAGAGATGATATTTAAATATACACCTTGAAAACTGAAACCTATCTACGTCATGTTTTTATGTTTGTTAAATTCTCAGTAGCGATAACTAAATGATGCTTATTATACATATTACAAACAAAACACTTTAAAAACTCGAAAAAAATAATTTAAATGAATCATTTCTTTTTTGCTTTCTTTGGTATTTTGGTCAGACACGTATGCAACGCTGATTACCGTAATATGTGTGGTATTTGTTATAAATGTACGTTGGTACATAGAGGGTGATAAGAAGCTGTACTTGGAGGGACTTAGGACCCAGGGGAATGTAGGTGAAGCATGGAACCTGTAGTCTGTACCGTGGCAGTAACCTGCATGAGGAAGTTATGCTAATACAGAGTTGAGTTAAGAGCAGTTTGTTCTCTCGTGCTTATACGTTCATTTAAAAACACGACAATATGTATTTTGATATTGTCACGTTTGATCCTGTAACGAGAAGATCGCGTGTGTGTGTGAGACCGGAGGGACCGCCAGTGACGGAGTTATGGGGGGTTCCGGACCGGGCGTGCCGGGGGGGGGAGTGGCAGCAGCAGCAGGAAGAGACGCCACACAAACAGCTGTTCACCTCTCGCTGCCCGGTTCTTGTGTTAAAAATGTCCGCTTAATAAAAAATAAATAAAAAAACTGCGTTAATTAATGAACGCGTTACCGCGATAACGCGCCCAGCACTAGTTTTTCTAAATGTTTCTTTAACACAACAAAATATCATCATCATCAAAACAGCATCATTTTAATATCATGTATTGAAATTCTTCAAACATTATATTAATATTATATTACTTATTATATTAAACATTATTTTAACACAATATTCAGATTGTTTTAACCTTATTCTAACATTATATAAAAACATTATTTTATGTGACACTGTATTAACTTTATTTTAAGTATGAATCTTAACATTGTTTTTTTTAACTTTTCTAATTATATAACATTACTCTTAATATAATTATTTCAACATTATATAATATTAAATAAACATTATTTAAAACATATTTTTACATCTATAACAACATTTTATTATATTATTTTAACATCATAAATAATATATTTATTATTATATATTATATATTTAATATATAATATTCTATAACAAGTGAAAGGGATGTAAATGTGTGTTCAGGAGCAGGAGATGCCGGAGGAGGTGAACATTGACGAACTGCTGGACTTAAGGACGGATGAGGAGAGAACTCAGAGGCTTCAGGTAAATATACGTCTGTCTCTCATCTGTCTGTCTGTCCTCTCGGTGTCTCATCTGTCTGTCTGTCCTCTCGGTGTCTCATCTGTCTGTCTGTCCTCTCGGTGTCTCATGTGTCTGTCTGTCCTCTCGGTGTCTCATGTGTCTGTCTGTCCTCTCGGTGTCTCATCTGTCTGTCTGTCCTCTCGGTGTCTCATCTGTCTGTCTGTCCTCTCGGTGTCTCATCTGTCTGTCTGTCCTCTTGGTGTCTCATGTGTCTTTCTCTGTCTTTTCAGGACCTCTTTCACTCCTGTAACAACAATACAGAGGTGAGAACCAAATGTACAGGAAACACAAATGTAAAGACAGGAAATGGAATTAAATAAGTGAACATTGACTCTCTGGTCCTGATGACTGTAAAACGGATCTCAGGTCAGTTTTAGTGTTGACTTCATATCTGACTCAGTCAAGAAAAACTGATTATGAACAGAATATAAAGTAAAACAGATGAAAACTGACTGAATGATGAATGAACGTTTGGTTTTTGTCTGTCGCCGTCTTGGTTCATACTGTTGTGGTAAACAGTGTGGTTTGCTAGATGAATACACTGATTGTAAGTTTGGATAACAGTGTCTGCTAGATTGTAATGTAAATGAATACAGCTCCATGAAATCACTTTTATGAACCGTTTGGTTTGTGTGACTTCTATAACACGTACAAAGTAGCACTGAAGGTTATTGTGGCTGGTTGGTGGGTTAGGGTTAGTTGTTGGTGTCTACATGGAGGTAACACCCCCCCCCCCCCCCCCCCCCAGTTAAACTTAGTAACACAAGGTGTGAGCACGGAATAAGACATGATGATGACACTTTGTGATCAACAGCCCAGCCTGTAGGGCTAACTCCTCCTCCTCTGTGCGTCTCCTCCCATCAGTTCTTCATCCGTGAGCTGCTGTTAAAACTTCATGGTTTACAGAAACAAGAGGATCTTCACAACGACGGCATCGACCTCCCTCAGCTTCACATCTACCCCACCCGCCCCGGACCAGCTGACAGAGAGGTGTTGCACTGACAAACCAGCTGCACCCTCTGCACTCTGCTACCCACCACCGACAACCTGGAGGCACCGGACAGCGAAACAAACTCACCTAAACTGTCCCGAGTTCCTCCGACATGAAGAGACTGAAGTTAGACTGAAGTTAGTCTGTTCTGTTGGTGACAAACATAAATGTTTTTGTGAGACTCAGTTTTCACACCAGACTCCATTAAAGGTACAGAGTATTTGTACTCCATCAGTGTTGTCCAGTGGTGTATAAAGTACCCAAAAGCCATACTTGAGTAAAAGTAAAGATACCTTACTGGAAAACTACTCCAGTAAAAGTAAAAGTCACCTATTAGAATACTACTTGAGTAAAAGTCTTAAAGTATCTGATATTTATTGTACTTAAGTATCAAAAGTAATTTTCTGATATTAAATGTACTTAAGTATTGAAAGTAAAAGTACAAGTAAATGCTGTTAATAAAAAAGCAAAGGGTCAGAATTTTGAGAATTATGAAGTTTATTCTTTTAACCTCTTTAGCCCTGAGCCGTTTTTGAGGTCTCTGAGCGAAAATGCATAGCCCTACAAAACTGACCATAGTTCTGTAACTACAAGGTCGATTTTAATAATTTTTGTTGATATAATCAGATCACAACACCTGTGAGATAGTTTAGACAGGTAATATTGTGTATATGTTGCTGGTTAATATAGGAAAATAAGACATTACACAGCTGAAATTGAAAATATTCAGCTTCGCCTGGAAAAATGCACTTTCATTGATAAAAGGTTATTGAAATAATGCAGCTAGCTCCCTAAAACTTTCCCAAGTCATAGCATAACTGATCAGTAGTTATTAAAAAAAGGTTAAAGTGGAATAAAGTGGAATAAAGTGGAATAAAGTGGAATAAAGTGAATAATAAGAGGTTTTAGTACAAAGCGGTCAGGCGAGGTCATCATTTTCGAACCAGCTGTTGCAGCTCTTACATTGTACTTTTATACACTATATAACTATATATTTCACTTTCTTTATCACTTATATGATTCAATACATCCAAATACAGATAATAGGAATCATATTCATATTCATAACATCATCAGAGCCAGTTTTGGCTGTCATCTGTAGGATTTTCTCATTTCATGTGTGTGTGTGTGGCTGCATGGCAGCCTATCCTCGGTCGATTTCAAAAAACAACCCCTCGTTCGACGCGTCAGAGTCTCAGGAAGACCTGTGTCGAGTTTGGTGGTGATCGGCAAAAGTTTCAAGCAATCAAGTTGCCAGAAGTGACGCGTGTACCCCGGCGGAAATTTCCGGTCGCAGGCAGTCTGACCACTCGCCCAAGCCTGCTTGACCGCTCTTATTCTGGAAACAAGTCGGAAGTCAACAGTATGCAGTTGGCAACAAGGACTAAAGCTTTGGAACGGAAATTCTGCGACGTTATTATCCATATTTTTCATAAAACTTGGGCGCATACCTACGATTTTTTTCGGCGGAGGGCAGCACGAAGGTACGTTTGATCACTCACAACTGTTTAGTGTTTATACGGATCGTAAAACAGAAGTTAGTTACGTGTTCCGCCACGTGTGCTAATGCTAATAAATACATTGCATGACTTGGTAGCCGTTAGCATGAGGGTACAAACATTGATTTACTGTACTCATAACGCCGATTTCGGGCCAGGATTTGGTGCTTTTATGCCACGATATTTTTCTGCTTATATGAGTAGCCTATAGTTGTGTTTGGAGTTTGTAAGAAGTGACTTATATGATGTTGTTGTCCATACGTTGCTGTTTCATCCAAAAAAAAAAGTGGCCACGTCCACACTACTGGCTAATAATCATGCTATTTTCCGCATTTGAGTTTGAGGGGTTCTGAGCCCGAGAAGCCCAAATGGTCTCCGCTCGGGCTAAAAAGTAGTGCTGTGGCACCATGACCAAGGACATGAAGCTGTGTTGAACATAATTGTGTTGGCTGTGATCCATCCAGGAGCAACAATGTTCAACATAATATATTGTACATAAGTATACTTTTGCATCTACTATGAACTTATCATCATAATTCTCCTCTAGTCACAATATGACACTATGAAGGAGTTGTAACAGTGTGTTTATAAGTATGCTCATTCCGACTAGAGGATGTAGAGGGCAAATGCATAATATTGTGTTCAGCAAAGAATATCCACTTGATGCATCAGGTCAGTGTTGTGAGAAAGGACACCTGCCTTGTGAACTCCTATGGGCCTGATTTGAACACAAAGGTTTTGCTCAAGCTGAATCTGCAATTGGGCGACTGCTGCCATCATAACTCCATCTGATCATCCACAAAATGACTCATATATCAAAACATGATCAATACTAAAGCAGCACCGAAAGTAACAACTCAGTCATTACTTGAACCTGAAAAACGTCCTGTTCATCTTCAAAAGAAGTTGGTTTTCAAAATTGCGAGAATTCCGTGTCGCTCTTCTTGGGCTGAAGACTAGTCCTGCGATGCTAAACAGCCTTTCACAGGCCGCTGAGGCAGGTAGAGGTGTGTTCAGCTTCACACACAGCTTGCGCTCAGCTGGGAAGGATTTCCCTAATGCTAACCCTAATGCTAACCCTAATGCTAACTCTAATGCTAACCCTAATGCTAACCCTAATGCTAACTCTAATGCTAACCCTAATGCTAACTCTAATGCTAACCCTAATGCTAACACTAATGCTAACCCTAATGCTGCGCTCTCGCGGCTCCTGTCAATCCTATGGTGTGGTGGCTAGCTAACGTTAAGTTAGCTAACGTTAGCCAACTAGTGCTGCAATGATTATAGCTAAGATGACTCAAATCAACACAATCTCACAACTGTCAACACTTCCTCAGCTCACTAACTCGCTAGCGATCCACGGGTGTTGGTCTTCGTCACCACCGTAGTTTGTTGCGGGAGTAGCAGGTGCTTCCATTTCTGCTTCCGTCATGAAATCAGTCATCGTAGAGTGGAATTCTGCTCATGTAGTCTCGCTAGCTATAGCATATAGCATCCTGGGCATCACTGGGAATCAAAACACCGCGGCTTTGAGAGCACTTGTTTGCAATTGCGCATTAACGTGATTTACCAATGATTTAACTTGCAAGCTAGGACCACTGATTCACCAAACCTGCTTGCTTGCAGTCTGTGTTCCACCACAGTCCCCGACGCTGGTCTCATGATTCATGTTTTTCTAAAGATAGATTTGATTTTGTAGCGAGTAACGAAGGTTTCAGGGGAAATGTATCGGAGTCAAAGTATCAGTTTTCTTTGCAAAATGTAGTGAAGTAAAAGTAAAAGTCAACAGAAATATAAATAGTAAAGTACAGATATCCAAAAAAACGACTTAAGTATAGTAACGAAGTATTTCTATTTCGTTACTATACACCACTGGTGTTGTCTGACGTGTTCTCATGTTTCTGTTTGCAGTGTAAACACACCTGGGCCCCGTTCCTCGTACGTGGCTAACTGAGTTAGCCGGATACTTTTCAGGATAAGATGACGTAGATCAGGCTTTTCGGTTCCACGAAGCAAGTTTGGCAAAATCACCATGGCAACACATCCATAAGCATGAACCTGCTCCAGCGCAGGCTAACTGAAGGTAGCTGGATAAGCTGCCACTCCCCCGGAAAACATGGCAGCTCCTGTCATATACGGTAGTCTAATGCGCTTGCGCATATACCGGGGGTTATACGGGAGTTCCGGAAATGCATGTAAAGTGAGACACACGGTGATCCATTAAAGCAGCTGAGCAAACTAAGAAGCCTCTATTGCATTAATGTACAGCTCCCTTCCTCAGAGATCCACTGATGAAGGAGGATATTAGTTAGATTAGCGTTTTATAGGGAGAGAGTTCTTCCACATCGCCAAGATACGTTATCATGATGACTTCCTATACGAGCGCTATCCATTCTGCCCACAAGGAATCATTTATTTACAGACCTTCTGGAGCATACATTGAACACCACACGCTGCAGCCGAGCATTGATGTCTCACACACTGGATGCAGCCTTGAGCTGTTCTGCGAGTGGTACATTGTTGTACAGTGTCGGCGATGCGGAGAACATGGGGAAAGCCGCTGCATGCCGTGCTGTTGGTAAAGTTTATTTATTTATTTAATAAACTTATGGATGTGTTCATTACATCACCATGGCACATATTGTACTGACTCAGCATTCTGAGTAATGTGTGTGTGTGTTAGTGTTTACTTGCTCCCATGTCCTCTTGATGGCTGGTTACATACATGAGGGTTAAAGCACTCATAATGATATGACAGTGTTATTGGTACACCAGCATATCATTACTGTAGAACATGATGAAGGTGGACTCATGATAAGAACAGAGAGAATCACACTATTTATCTTCACTGCTTCAGTTGATTGAATGTCTGATGATGAATAATACACACACAAACACACTGATCCGCCCACACACAGATTCACACACACAGATTCAAACTGCTAGTTCTATATGGTAATCTACATATACATGTATATACACATATATAGTACATGATACATGAGGGCATACAGTACATATGTCCTCATATTAATGAGTATCAGTTAGATGCTCTTTGGGCTTGTTTTTATCTTATTCTGAAAGAGTTGAGATCATTATTGTCGCTATAGATCTCATTGGATGATGCATTCATTAAGCCTACTGCCAGCAGCACATTTAAAGACATATCATCTGATTGATTGGGGTGATGAGGCATTAAAATGAGCCGATACATTTACAACACTTACGCATTTAACTTGTCTGTGATATTTTGCGTGCTTCTTGTCTAGCCCTCACAGCGGTGGAGGTGTTAGATGTTGCCGTGATTATGGTCTTGAATTCCTCATATGCGTTCATGATCATCTCCTGCTCGTCAGCGGAGTAAAAAGAGGCTCTTTATTTGACTTTATTTAACATTGTACTGTTAGAAAATCATGGTTTCGGTGATCGACGCTTCCCCCTTTTGAAGTAGGACGGGCACGCGCAATTATCCTGATCCTGATCGTCTGGTTCCAATTAACGAGACTGTTTGAGAGGATCAGCCTTGGAGAAACCGAGATAGCCTGACATCAATCATCGGGTTAATTTAGGCTGCTAACAGGACATTTGATCGACTTTGCTGAACCACGTACGAGGAACGGGGCCCTGGTTCAGTTTGGACACCTTTAACAGGGCCGTATGTGTGCATATATATATATATATATATACACACACATATACCAGGTGTCACGACCCAGCTCAAAAGGCCGCAACATGAGGGAGACAAGACGAGTATAAAAGTAATCAAATAGACATTTATTTAAGAACAAATAACTGAACTCCAGCAGGCCCAGGTGTGGCTCATCAGCAGCAGATTACCGTCCTGAAAGACAACCTGACAACAGGACACAGACCCGTGGTGGAAGGGAGGGGTCCTCACACAGGGGTCACCAACCTTTCTGAAACTAAGAGCTACTTCAGTAGTACGAAGGGCTACTTCAGTAGTACGAAGGGCTACTTGAAGTAGTACGAAGGGCTACTTGAAGTAGTACGAATACTTGTTTGATACAAACTTCCTGAATGACAAAGGTGCACAGATCACCTTTTAATAATAATAATAATGTCTGATCACATGTCGATGTCAATTATTCCTCACAATAATTATTAACAATGATTGTGTATTTGGTTCAAAATCACACCTGTAATATTTTTTCACTTCTAACATTTTTTATGAAATCATGAACGGTCATATCTTCACATCATGTCTCGTTTGTACGAACCACTACTTTTGTTGCATGTTTGAACAAATCATGAACTCTGTCCCATGTTGATACAAATGATCAGTGATATCAGATTGATATCCGGCCAACCCAAAGACCAGGATTGTAACCAATTAAATGTAGTCATACAATGGTGACTGGGTCCGTCCACTCAGTGTCAAAAAGAAAAACTACTCACGAGCGAGCAGGTGAAAGCTTTGCGAGCAGAAGAGCAGTGATGCAGTCCTCCACTAGGGGGCGCCCTCGCGCTCAAATCAGGGTTTTCTCCTCGCAGGCTGCAATTTTGCTCGCGCTAGCAGATATTCTGCGCGGAGTGATGTGAAAGCACTTGTCAAAGTAATATACGCGCACTGCTGTTTAATTTGCACGGACGGGACCTCTACACACACGCACACGCGCGTGGATCTTATTTGCGCTCTCGGATTCTGACAGTGATTTTTCTTCATACTTGTGCTATTTTTAGAACAGGCCTTGCGGGCGACCAGCTGCCCGCGGGCACCGTGTTGGCTACCTCGGATATATACAGTATATACATAAATATTCATCTATATCTACCTATATATATGTATATATACATGAATATTGTTTTACAAATGTACCAAAAGTTAAATGTGAAGTTTTCAGTTTTTTCTGAGTTGTTGAGTCACAGATTGTTTTTATATATATACAGTATATGTATATAAATACAATTTATTGATATATTTATATATATATATATATATATAAATATTATCTTTAGTCTCAATACTTAACTAACTTCAATAATTGACTAACTCACCTAAACGTTTAAACACAAACATCAGACACACTTCATATCAAAACCGTCATTTTGGATTATTTATTAAATTCATTTGAATAAAAATGTCACTTAATCAATATATTAATGAATAAAGATAAAATTATTTAACTGTTTACTTTAAAAACTGCTAAGAATAATTAAAGATTAAAAAATAAATAAATACAAATGTTAACAAACAACTTGAACGCAACATTTTAAATAAAACAATGAATATTATTTAGTAGAAACAAGGTTGAGTTGTATTTAAATGAATTATCTCATCAGTGTGTTTATGTTTAATAATACAAGTTTTTATAACTTTACTTTATGAAGAATTTCTCAGCCGGAGTCGTGATTCAACATCAATGACGTCAAACTGAGACTGGAATGACCTGTAGCACACGCACACGCACACGCACACGCACACACACACACACAGACACACAGACAGACGCACACACAGACACAGACACACACACACACACATAGACACACACACATACACATTTAAATGTTTTATCTCACAGGTGTAGAAGTGAACTATGTCCTCACAGAGATAGTAATATTTATCAGACTCAGAACACAGACCTGGTTGTGGCAGAGACCCTGACCCAGGATCAGTCCCAGCACTGAGTTGAGGATGTTGGCTCCACAGAGGACCGTCTGCAGACCACTGGCGGACCCCATCACGCTGAACAGGACCACGTTCCACTGAACCACACCTCTGGGCTCCAGACAGACTCCAGACCACAAAGTCCTGTTGTACAGATAGCCTGCATGACTGAGGGGGGATCAGGGTCACGGTTAGAGTGTTAAGGTGTTAAGGCAGTGGTTCTCAAACTTTTTCTGTCACGCCCCACTTTGGAGGAAGAAAAATGTTCATGCCCCACCGCCCCAACAAAATGCTCCATGTTGAACTTTTATTGAAATAACAACATTGTGACTCCTCCATCTGTGCTTTTTCAAATAATAGAATAAAGAAAATTGCAATTACTTTCAAGTAAACCAGATTGCTCCATCAGACAAAAACAAAAACAATGTGCAATCACTTTGTTAGAACAATGCAAATAAAGTTCAATCTGTGCAAAAAATAACTAATATTTGGCAGAAAATAGCTTATTGTGGCAGCAATTCACCTGTTTTACATTGAATATCTTTCTAAGATAATAACAATAAACTGCAACCTGTGAAAAACTAAACAAAACAAGTTCAAATATTTGGCAATAAAGAGTTTTACTGAGTTTTACACTGCATATCTTTTCAAAACAACAATAACGTGCAACTTGTGCAAAACTAAACAAAACGTATCATATCTGGAGCATTTTATTTTAAATATGAGCTTTAAAATGTAGCATTCTAAAAGTAAAATAATAGCTGTGATAATAGCTGTGATAATAATAATAGCTGCACGTGGGACTGTTGGGACTGTTGGTCCACTGGCTGTCGTCATCACAGTGAACAGTGTGAACAGTGTGATGAGAGGACATGTGAGCCCTTGTTGCTGTAGTTCATCTCCTTGGAGCAGAGGCTGCATTTAGCATACCTGCCTTATCAATGTATTTAAAATACTGTGACAGCAGGAAGCTGTACTCACGTCTGTTTAGACCTCCACCTTTATCCAGGCCCACCTCCACCTTTATCCAGGCCCAGCTCCACCTTTATCCAGGCCCAGCTCCACCTTTATCCAGGCCCACCTCCACCTTTATCCAGGCCCAGCTCCACCTTTATCCAGGCCCACCTCCACCTTTATCCAGGCCCAGCTCCACCTTTATCCAGGCCCACCTCCACCTTTATCCAGGCCCAGCTCCACCTTTATCCAGGCCCAGCTCCACCTTTATCCAGGCCCACCTCCACCTTTATCCAGGCCCACCTCCACCTTTATCCAGGCCCAGCTCCACCTTTATCCAGGCCCAGCTCCACCTTTATCCAGGCCCAGCTCCACCTTTATCCAGGCCCACCTCCACCTTTATCCAGGCCCAGCTCCACCTTTATCCAGGCCCACCTCCACCTTTATCCAGGCCCAGCTCCACCTTTATCCAGGCCCAGCTCCACTCACATCTCAGCCCTGCTTCAAGCTGCGCTACAGTCAGCCTCCTCTTCCTGAAGCTCTTTGACCTCATCATCTCATCAGTATCTGGGCCTCATGTTTCGTGGTCATGAAAGTTATTCTGACCACGAAATCATCCTCATTCTACTTTGAGTTAAAAACAAACAACCTGCAACCAGATGCGCCGGTGTTCCGGTTTAACGTTAACGAGTGACCGCGTGAACTGAAGCGGAACACGGGGGGCTGCATGTTTCATCACGTTACATTTTTTCCTCCTAAATCGTGATAATGACGAACGTTAACAGTCGACAAAGTTCCGCATGCAGTGGCACAACGTTAACTTAACCCAGCAAGTCTGACCTGTAACGGAACATAACGGAACTTAAACTTTAACGGAGGGAAATGAAGACGCTGTAGACATCTGAACGCTGATTGGCCAAGACTCGACACGTCAAAGATGTTCTATTGTGAAGATCACGACATCACCTTTTCTCCTCGTCTCACTCCAATCTGAGAAACGCTGGCTGGCCAGTTGACCCCCCCCCCCCCCCCCCCAAAAAATACAACCTCTACGGATCTACACGATTCACGTGGATGATATACTTTGATTCAAAACGGCGAATTTCGCCTAAAAGCAACAAGTTTGCAGGTATGAATAAAGTTCTTGAAATAAAAAAACTCTGCATTTCCCCCCGCGCCCCACTAGAGGGGCGCGCCCCACAGTTTGAGAACCACTGTGTTAAGGTAACATTATGCTGTGTTAGTGGTCCTCACCTGTCTGGGTGTGGCTGTAGTGGGACCCCCCAGGTCTGAGTGGAGCTGGTGTTGTACAGACAGAGAGGACCCTGAGCCAGACCAGTAAAACTGACCAGACAGCAGAAGCCAGCAGCCAGCAGACACATCACGGAGTGAACCACCCGACATAACATCTGCACACAGACAGAGAACAACATCTGGATTCAGGAAGAAGTGAAACAGAAATCCAACAAACCAATTCTGTTGTTACTACGGTGACGTTTTCTCAGACATCACTTGTTATGATCATCACTACATCCTTTAGAGCAGGGGTCTTCAACGTGTTTCAGGCCAAGGACCCCCAAACTGATAGAGAGATGGAGCAGGGACCCCCGACTATATACGTATATTGTATAACATTGTGTTTTATATTAAATGGGCCTAGTGCCATGTATAAACATACCTCTTTACTGTGCATTCAATACTAAGCTACTCAAATAATACACAGATTCATATATTCATGTTGTTATGTTAAACATGCGAGAGGTACAGTGAGTAGGGGGGCCGAGCCACTGCCATTTATAAACACACCTGTTATCTTTCATACAATACTGAACTATTAACTTAATGGACACATTCGTGTTTTTCGGTCGAGTTACAGAACGATCCATCTTCGTTCATAACGATGTCCGTTACTGATAATAACAAACTGGCCTCAGTAGCTGCTGTTGTGTAAAGCAGCTGCAGTGATTTAGCAGGAATATTAATAAGGATTCGTGGTGAAGTAAATGTTTTAATTTGATCTTCTTTTCAAATAATATCACAGCGTGCGTCCTTGTGTCTGGGATCTTAGTCAGCTGGGAACTGAATAGGCTCTCGGTCAATCACGGGGAACCTGACAGAGCCAGCATGTAATATGCGGCCTCGTGATTGGCACAGCAGCGATGGGGGCGGAGCTCTCAGGCTGGTGCCCAGCCTGAGAGCTCCTGTGTGTCGATGTATGCATCTCTGACTGAAAGACAACATCTTCTGCCTCCATTGATCCATTCACTACATTATGTTGGATTCATGTTAATGTGTATTTAAAGACATTTCAATTGGTGGAAGAAAATATTAAAGAAAATATGAAAACTTGTCTAATCAACCAAACATTTCACGCCCCCCTGCAGCACCTCCTGTTGAAGACCTCTGCTTTACACAATCACTTTTATTTTACAGCTTCAATTTATTGCAAAACTAACCAAAAAACATATTTGTAGCTTTTGTCTGAATGTTCTTCTTGTTTTCACTAAGTTTTTGGTCGTCAATAATTATCAATCCTCCATCAGCTCACCTGACGTCTGAACGCACAGCAGCCTCCGGCTCTGCTGCTCCGCACAAACACTCGAGCTCCGAGTGCGACCTGAGACCAGAGGAGTCACTGTCACATGTTCACATGAATACTCACGTAGATATTCATTCATTGTTATTCATGCGTGATTATATAGTTATTCATTGTTATTCATACGTGATTATATAGTTATTTATTGTTATTCATACGTGATTATATAGTTATTCATTGTTATTCATACGTGATTAAATAGTTATTAATTGTTATTCATACGTGATTAAATATTCATTCATTGTTATTCATACGTGATTAAATATTCATTCATTGTTATTCATACGTGGTCATATATTCATTCATTGTTATTCATATGTGATTATATAGTTATTCATTGTTATTCATACGTGATTAACTATTCATTCATTGTTATTCATACGTGATTAAATATTCATTCATTGTTATTCATACGTGATTATATAGTTATTCATTGTTATTCATACGTGATTAAATATTCATTCATTGTTATTCATACGTGATTAAATATTCATTCATTGTTATTCATACGTGATTATATAGTTATTCATTGTTATTCATACGTGATTATATATTCATTCATTGTTATTCATACGTGATTAAATATTTATTCATTGTTATTCATACGTGATTAAATATTCATTCATCGTTATTCATACGTGATTAAATATTCATTCATTGTTATTCATGCATGATTATATAGTTATTCATTGTTATTCATACGTGATTAAATATTCATTCATTGTTATTCATAGGTGATTATATATTCATTCATTGTTATTCATACGTGATTAAATATTCATTCATTGTTATTCATACGTGATTAAATATTCATTCATTGTTATTCATACGTGATTATATAGTTATTCATTGTTATTCATACGTGATTAAATATTCATTCATTGTTATTCATTGTTATTCATGCGTGATTAAATATTCATTCATTGTTATTCATACGTGATTAAATATTCATTCATTGTTATTCATACGTGGTTATATATTCATTCATTGTTATTCATACGTGATTAAATATTCATTCATTGTTATTCATACGTGATTATATAGTTATTCATTGTTATTCATACGTGATTAAATATTCATTCATTGTTATTCATTGTTATTCATGCGTGATTAAATATTCATTCATTGTTATTCATACGTGATTAAATATTCATTCATTGTTATTCATACGTGGTTATATAGTTATTCATTGTTATTCATACATGATTATATAGTTATTCATTGTTATTCATACGTGATTATAGTTTGGAGGCTGGTTGGTTTCCTTACAATCTGAAACAGCATCAAGCTGAGAGGAGAAAATAACCCCAACATGTGACGATGCATCACAACACACACACACACACCTCTGTAGCATGAGTCAGACACACACTGCAGGGTCTCTCATTCCCACATGACACTTACACACACACACACATGACACTTACACACACACACACACACACACACACATGACACTTACACACACACTTACACATGACACTTACACAGACACTTACACACACACACACACACACACACATGACACTTCACACACACACTTACACACACACACACACACACCAGGAAGCCGGACCCCCACAGACCCGTGACCCAGGTGGCCTCTCTGGTCACATGACCCTCCAACAGGAAGTGGATTTTCAGTTCAGGAAGCAGCAGCAGGATGTTGGACAGCATGCAGATGATCGCCAAGACAACCAGAGAGATGGCGACACAGCGCAGACACCTGGACACACACATCTGTCAGAGGTCAGAGGTCAGCAGAGTTAGTGGCTTCTTCTGCATCCTAATGAACCCTTATACAACCTTTGGCCTGGGTAATCAATAATCAATGTGATGATCCATACTTATCTATTCATCTTATGCCACCCCGCCCAGAGGATACACTGAGCTCCTCTCTCCTAGACTCCTAGAGGACTTCCTAGGACACACTGAGCTCCTCTCTCCTAGACTCCTAGAGGACTTCCTAGGACACACTGAGCTCCTCTCTCCTAGAGTCCTAGAGGACTTCCTAGGACACACTGGGCTCCTCTCTCCTAGAGGACTTCCTAGGACACACTGGGATCCCCTCTCCTAGAGGACTTCCTAGAACACACTGGGCTCCTCTCTCCTAGACTCCTAGAGGACTTCCTAGGACACACTGTGCTCCTCTCTCCTAGACTCCTAGAGGACTTCCTAGGACACACTGTGCTCCTCTCTCCTAGACTCCTAGAGGACTTCCTAGAACACACTGGGCTCCTCTCTCCTAGACTCCTAGAGGACTTCCTAGGACACACTGTGCTCCTCTCTCCTAGACTCCTAGAGGACTTCCTAGGACACACTGTGCTCCTCTCTCCTAGACTACTAGAGGACTTCCTAGGACACACCGAGCTCCTCGCTCCTAGACTCCTAGAGGACTTCATAGGACACACTGAGCTCCTCTCTCCTAGACTACTAGAGGACTTCCTAGGACACACCGGGCTCCTCTCTCCTAGACTCCTAGAGGACTTCTTAGGACACACTGGGCTCCTCTCTCCTAGACTACTAGAGGACTTCCTAGGACACACTGAGCTCCTCTCTCCTAGACTACTAGAGGACTTCCTAGGACACACTGGGCTCCTCTCTCCTAGACTCCTAGAGGACTTCCTAGGACACACTGAGCTCCTCTCTCCTAGACTCCTAGAGGACTTCCTAGGATACACTGAGCTCCTCTCTCGTCTTGTCTCTCTCCTTCTGTATGAATTCATGTCCCATTAACACTCATTACTGACTTTTCTTCTTCCTCACTTTGTGTTTTCTCTCCTCAAAGGTTTCCATGGATCGTAGTTTCACCTCAAACCCACTGATACTATTATTAGTATTAATATTATCAGTCACATTACTCTGACTTTTAGTGATACCATTACTTATTTAATTATCATTGTTATTCTGCTATATATACTTCTATATTACTAGCAGTCGTAATGTTTCCATCATTGCGTACTGCTCTCATTATATGAATCATTTCTGCCACATTGAATGTGTTGTAACTCTGTTATGTTGTTCATTCTGTACACATGACGTCTATTACACTTCATCCTGATAGAGGACCCTCCTCTGTTGCTCTCTGAGGGTTCTCCTGATGTGAGGGTCAAAGGTCAGAGGATGTCGTATTTGTACAGATTGCAGAGCCCTCTGAGGAGAATTTGTGATTTTGGGCTATACAACATAAATTGAATTGAATAATGAGAATCTAAATGGTTACTTTCTCATTAAAACTAACTAACAGGTGCTTTAAAGCTTCAACATGTTTTTAGTCAATAAAAGATAAAAGATGATAAAGCTGGCAACGTTAATCTGGTTCTAAAACAGAAGATTACAAACTGCTGAAGCGCTTTAGTTCAGGCGTTCCTCAGTGTTCTATAGTTGGTCCTTTACACACAGTGTTACGTAATACAACATAAACAAACATGTATCGTGTGTTCACAGCTCCTCAGAGATAAACTTAATAACAGCAGTTATTAAATCATGTTTATGTCTAATCGGACACGTTTACAGACTGGTTCAGTTCAGGAAACTAAAACATTTGGTTTCAGCTGCAATCACTTATTCTTTGGTTATTTTATTGCTAACTTGTTATATTTTATATATTTATAAATGATCGTCTCTCATATGGTTTCACTTTGAAACTGAATCTTTTAAATTGATATAAATGTACCCAATAGTTAAATTAATGGATTGTCATTTTTAAAGGTTCACTGTGGACGTTCACACATTTAGTAGATTAGTAGTAGTATTTTTTTATTAATGGGTCTGTTTTGTTAATTTTTTTATGAATATTAATTCATAAATGAATTGCTGCAGATAGATTCTCTGTATCTAAAATATCCATTCATTTCCAAATAATTTCAGTTCTATCTTTTTGAAAATAAATCTGAATTGTGTTGAGAATTTTACCAGATTATGCAAAATTAATATTCAACAATTAAAACATAAAAAATATTAAAATCTTCCTGCAGCATCCTGAACTCAGAGTGAAGCTGCTGCTGATAATAATAATGTGTAAATGTGATAATAAAACTCACCCTGAAGATGAACAGACGGATGATCCAGTTCAGAGTCTGACAAACTGAGCCGGATCAGAAGACATTTATTCATCTAACTGCTGACTCAGCTCATGAGGACACGCCCACGTCCATATATGGAAACAGGAAGTATCCTGAGCATGTTGATCTTTAGAGCCATTTCTTTTGAGAATGAACACAACAAACTAAATACATTAAAGAAGAACATGGACCTGAAGAAGAGTCACAGTGTAGAAGTTACTGATTCTTCTCAAGTTTTATCACATCAAGCAAATGTAGACTTTGAATTCTTTGAACAGTTCTCACTTCGGTTAAAGAAGTTAAAGACAGAAAAGTATTTTTGATTTTTCTCTCAGGAAACTTTTACATCCAGTTCTACTGAGCTCTGAGTCCACTTCATCTTTTCTTAGTTTCAGTTCAGTCTTATTTTAGATCATCTGTGGGAACTTTGAGTCACTCTGTTGGTATTGAGGACAACAAAGACTCAAGTTTGACCTCATCATCCAGTTCACATAACAATAGATAACCTTATCAATACATAATACTATCAATACATAACCCTATCAATACATAACTGAAACAATACATAACCCTAACAATAGATAACCCTATCAATAGATAACCCTAACAATAAATAACCCTAACAATACATAACCCTATCAATACATAACCCTATCAATACATAACCCTAACAATAGATAACCCGAACAATACATAATACTAACAATACATAACCCTATCAATACATAACCCTAACAATAGATAACCCTATCAATAGATAACCCTAACAATAAATAACCCTAACAATACATAACCCTATCAATACATAACCCTATCAATACATAACCCTAACAATAGATAACCCTAACAATACATAATACTAACAATGCATAACCCTATCAATACATAATACTATCAATACATAACCCTAACAATACATAACCCTATCAATACATAACCCTATCAATACATAACCCTATCAATACATAACACTAACAATACATAACCCTATCAATACATAACCCTATCAATACATAACCCTATCAATACATAACACTAACAATGCATAACCCTATCAATACATAATACTAACAATGCATAACCCTATCAATACATAACACTAACAATGCATAACCCTATCAATACATAATACTAACAATGCATAACCCTATCAATACATAACACTAACAATGCATAACCCTATCAATACATAACACTAACAATGCATAACCCTATCAATACATAATACTAACAATACATAACCCTAACAATACATAACCCTAACAATGCATAACCCTATCAATACATAATACTAACAATACATAACCCTAACAATACATAACCCTAACAATACATAACCCTATCAATACATAATACTAACAATACATAACCCTATCAATACATAACCCTATCAATACATAACCCTAACAATACATAACCCTAACAATACATAACCCTATCAATACATAATACTAACAATACATAACCCTATCAATACATAATACTATCAATACATAACCCTATCAATACATAACCCTATCAATACATAACCCTAACAATACATAACCCTAACAATACATAACCCTATCAATACATAATACTAACAATACATAACCCTATCAATACATAATACTAACAATACATAACCCTATCAATACATAACCCTATCAATACATAATACTAACAATACATAACCCTATCAATACATAATACTATCAATACATAACCCTAACAATACATACTATCAATACATAACCCTAACAATATATAATACTATCAATACATAATCCTATCAATGCATAACCATAACAATATATAACCCTATCAATACATAACCCTAACAATACATAACCTTATCAATACATAGCCCTATCAATACATAACCCTATCAATACATAACCCTAACAATACATAATACTATCAATACATAATACTATCAATGCATAACCATAACAATATATAACCCTAATAATACATAACCCTAACAATTCATAACCCTAACAATGCATAACCCTATCAATACATAATACTATCAATACATAACCCGAACAATACATAACCCTAACAATACATAACCTTATCAATATATAATACTAACAATACATAACCCTATCAATACATAACCCTAACAAAACATAACCCTATCAATACATAATACTAACAATACATAACCCTATCAATACATAACCCTATCAATACATAATACTAACAATACATAACCCTATCAATACATAACCCTAACAAAACATAACCCTATCAATACATAATACTATCAATACATAACCCTATCAATACATAATACTAACAATACATAACCCTATCAATACATAACCCTAACAAAACATAACCCTATCAATACATAATACTAACAATACATAACCCTATCAATACATAACCCTAACAATACATAATACTAACAATACATAACCCTATCAATACATAATACTAACAATACATAACCCTATCAATACATAACCCTATCAATACATAATACTATCAATACATAACCCTAACAATACATACTATCAATACATAACCCTAACAATATATAATACTATCAATACATAATACTATCAATGCATAACCATAACAATATATAACCCTATCAATACATAACCCTATCAATACATAATACTAACAATACATAACCCTATCAATACATAATACTATCAATATATAACCCTATCAATACATAACCCTAACAATACATAACCCTATCAATACATAACCCTATCAATACATAACCCTAACAATACATAATACTATCAATACATAATACTATCAATGCATAACCATAACAATATATAACCCTAATAATACATAACCCTAACAATTCATAACCCTAACAATGCATAACCCTATCAATATATAACCCTAACAATACATAACCTTATCAATACATTCTACTATCAATACATAACCCTATCAATAGATAACCCTAACAATGCATAATACTATCAATACATAATACTATCAATGCATAACCATAACAATATATAACCCTAACAATACATAACCCTAACAAAGACTCATGTTTGACCTCATCATCCAGTTCTGACACCACCAGCTGAGTTTAACTGATCCGAGTCTAACTGTTCAGACTGATTCTTCTGAACTGGTCTTGGTCTGTTTGATGAACAGTTTGAATGAACGTGGACATTAAGTATTCAGATCAAGTAGCTCCTAAAAATAAAATGTGTCAGATTTACTACCAACAGTCAGATATTGAAATACTCAATCATCATTTAAGTAAATATAAGGATCAGATTCAACTCAGTATCAGCTGATAATCAATGATAGAAGAGTCAAAAATACCACAATCATGCTTCCTGCCGTAAATCACAGAGAGAAATATGAAACTTTATAGAACTTTACAACACATGATGTGAGACCTGAACATCTGGGAAGTTTAAAACTGGATATGAGGACGGACGATGTGTGAACCGGGACCATTCTGATCCACAAGGGCAGATGTCAACATCAGGATGCTTCGGGGTCACATGACCACAAGGAAACCACAGAGAACTCAGAGTGATTCAACTTCCTCAAAGTGGACCTGCAGCTTCCCTAAAACTGAAGTATGGCAGCATCCGACAGGAAAGAAGTGGTTTGATATTAAATTATATATTCAAGTCATGATTATCCCCTAATGAGGCAAAATCAAATATATGGATCCAAAACTAAATATAGCCACAAGCAGTCATTTTGGGTGCAGCTAAAGAAGTGAATCAATGAACTGAATCAGATGAGCAAAGTTTAATTCAAGGCAAGATAAGATTATTTGTACAGCACATTTCAACAACAAGGCAATTCAAAGTGCTTCACATAAAACCATTAAAACCATCAAAGCATAAGGCAAAAGAAAAGGAGATTTAAAAACAATTAGGAACATTGTTTTTTAAAACACAAAAAAACAGTGTAAGAAATAAAATACAGTAGTAAAATGCAGAAATGTATTAATATCCTTGAATGTGGTTCAATTAAAGGCAGCAAACAGAAAAGTTTTCAGTCCTGATCTGAGGGTCTCAGCAGGCCTGCAGCTTTCTGGACTTTGTTCCAGATATGTGGAGCAGAACAACTGAATGCTGCTTCTCCATGTTTAGTTCTGACTCTGGAAACAGGAAGTAGATCGGTCCCAGACGACCTATGGGGTCGGGATGGTTCATAAGGTAGCAGCAGATCAGAGATGTGTTTTGGCCCTAAACCATTCAGTGCTTTATAAACCAACAGCAGGATTTTAAAGTCTTTGTTGGACAGGAAGCCAGTGCAAAGACCTCAGAACTGGAGTGATGTGATCCACCCTCCTGGTCTTAGTGAGGACTCGAGCTGCAGCGTTCTGACTGACTTTTTACAGAGACCTGTAAACACACCGTAACAGTAGTCCAGTCTGCTGAAGATAAATGCATGGACAAGTTTTTACACATCCTGTTGAGACATAAATCCTCTAATCCTTGATATATGCTTCAGGCGATAGTAGCTGATTATGTAATTGTCTTGAGGAGGCTGTTCAGGTTGAGGTCTGAATCCATAACTACACAGATTTCTGACTTGTTTGTGGGTTTTAACATCAGTGATTGAAGCTGAGCGCTGACTTTCAATCGTTCGTCCGTGGTACCAAAAACAACTACTTCTGTTTTATCTTTGTTTAATTGAAGAACATTCTGGCACATCCAGTTGTTGATTAGTTCAATGCAGTTACCCAGCCCTTATATGAGATTATAGTCCCCTGGTGATATAGTTATGTAGATTTATGTGTCGTCTGCATAATTATGATAACACACTTTGTTGTTTTCCATAATCTGAGCTAGTGGAAGCATGTAGATGTTGAACAGAAGAGGCCCCAGTATTGAACCTTGGGGAACACCACATGTCATTTTAGTCAGCTCTGATGTGTAATTAGCTACAGACAGATCCACCAGGTGGGGCAGTCCAGGTCACCCCCACAGCGTCGACCTCTTGTGAATCAGGAGTCGGAAAGTGCTTCACCTGTGGCCGAAGGTCCATTCAGCTTGTTCTGTGAATGATGTAATAGAGAGAGAGCGACAAGCTAATCGAGCAACTAGGCCACGCCCGGTTTGTGTCCACTCTTGATCTCACCAAAGGTTTCATCCAACAGATGATGGACCAGGTGCTCTGGTCGGCTACACTATTGGGAGAGTGGAGGCCATCACCACCTGGTCTAAAGTAAAAACTACCGATTGGACTTGTGAGCTATTATCAGTGTTTTATCCCTTTGCTACCACTGCAGCCAGCCACACCATGAGCATCACTCAAAACCTCCTTCAGAGCCTCATCAGACCATCTTTTGACTGTGTGAGTGACAGCCGGCTGCCTGTTTCAGAGGTTTGTAGGCAGGAGGTGAACCAGGTTATGAAATGAATCCAGTATTTTACTGTCTGGTGTGGCAGGTAACATATTGATTGTAACTAACAATCATCCACCAGCATCGCTGTCAGCTTCTCTCCCAGCAGAGATGGCCTGATGGTGGAGAGGGCAGTTAGTCCTGAAACCAGTGAGGGTCTCAGTCCTGGAACCAGTGAGGGTCTTCCTACCCCTCCAAACCTCTCAGGTTGTTCTGCTGTAGCTGAACAAACCAAAAGCAACATTAAACTGTCACTTTTATTGATTGAAATCAACCTTACCTTCTACCTTTAATCTGAGAAAAGAAAACACCTAAAACACAAACTGCTTTTTCCCCCCAGAGGATTTTAGACAAAAAGACAAAAAACATGTGAACATTGAACTAAATGTGTAATTTTTCTTTTCAGACAAAATCATCTCCAAATAACAAATTCGACGGAACCATCCGTTTTCAGAACCGTTTTATATGTTAGAAAAGTCACTGATGATCTCCAGTGATTTAGGGTTAGCAGTGATTCATCTCACCACAAACAAGTGCTGTGGACCTCTGTAATCTTTGGATTAGTGTTAGCAGTGATTCATAGACTTCTGTAATCGTTCAGGACTAATGAGAGAAAGTTACTGTTGTGAGCTAAACTAAAAAGGGTTGTTCTCTGTATGGTGGCCTTTCTAAGACATTTCAGGCTCAACTCTACCGGGACACAGAAGGAGAGCCGGAGAACATCTCGGTTAGAGTGGCTTGTTTTCTGGAGGAAGAGGAGGAGGTGGGGGTCTTTGTGGAGGGTCTGGTGGGGGTGCAGGTCTTCCTGGAGGGTCTGGTGGGGGGTTTTCCAGATGAGGAGGGGGTGCAGGTCTTTGAGGAGGTTCTGGTGGGCTGGCGGAGCGGGTATGGGTCTGAGGATCCTCTGCGTCTGTCGGTGGCTCTCTGCTTCTCCTCCTGGTCCAGCTCCTTCTGCAGAAGCAAAGCTAACCGCCGGTCCTCCCCCTCCTGCCGCTGTCTGCTCAGAAGCTCCGCCTCCAATTCAGCTATCCCTAACAAGTCTGCCCCGGGGGGGGCGGACTCTTCCAGCTCAGAGCTCTTCCTCTTGGAGGATCCATCTCCAGTCATGTGACTCCCGTGGGTCCGGGGGTGAAAGTGGACCTCCACTGAGGCTGACGGAGGATCTGATCCGTAGTAATCTAGTCTGGGGGGGGGGGCGCTCCACTTGAGAGACGAGGATGTTCTCCTGAAACAGGAAGTTTGATTATTTTCAGTTTAAATTCAACAACATCAAAACGTTTTTTCTCCCCTTAAAAGGAACAGTTAAAGATACTTTTTTAAAAAACATATATGAAATGTGACTTTAGGGGCAGTTAGCTTAGCATAAAGAGCTTAGTTTACACTATAAAATATGAACGTTGGTTAGTGAAGAAAAAGATTTAACTTCAAGTTTAACTGTTCCTTTAAGATGTTTCAACAGAACAACTTTAAGTTTAACTGTTCCTTTAAGATGTTTCAACAGAACAACTTTAAGTTTAACTGTTCCTTTAAGATGTTTCAACAGAACAACAACTTTAAGTTTAACTGTTCCTTTAAGATGTTTCAACAGAACAATAACTTTAAGTTTAACTGTTCCTTTAAGATGTTTCAACAGAACAACTTTAAGTTTAACTGTTCCTTTAAGATGTTTCAACAGAACAACAACTTTAAGTTTAACTGTTCCTTTAAGACAGTGGTTCCCAAACTTTTTCTGTCAAGACCCCCTTTGATGATATAGGAACATTGGACGACCCCCCCCCCCCCCCCCGCAACCCGACCCCAGATTTTTCTTGGTTTTTAATGAATTGCATTATAATGCATGAACTGTATAAAATATTTTTATTTCTTTCTAAAATAAGTACATATCACTTCACAGTTTATTCTTCAGTTTGTTTAACTGGGGAAAAAAATAGCAATAATAAAATATATATAAAATAAAAAATATATAAAATAATTTGTAAATACAATTAACTTAATTTCAAACAAAGTGCAAACAACATATACTGTATTTCCTCACATTGAACAGCAGGTTTTCTCAAACAATAAAATAACACAATTATGAACAAGGTGTGCAGGTCTACATGGACCATATTATTTTGTGATCATATTCCTATGTATATTCCTATTCATATATATCAATCAGTGACTGGTGTGGGCTTGCTTTGCTTTACAGATTTTGTCAAAGCGGGGTTGCTGGTTGGAGATAGCTACTCTCAGTTCATTCTCAATGTTCAACTTTGATCTGTATTTGGTCTTCATTGCAGCAACTGCAGAAAACCCTGTTTCACATAAATAGGATGTGGCAAAAGGCAACAGTATGCCCATAGCTCTTTGGCCTAGTAGTGGGTAGTCTTTCTCCACTCCAATCCAAAACACAGCCAGTGAATTGGATGTGAACTGTAGTCTCCTTGTTGAGTCAGATGTCATGTCAATGTACTGCTCTTCCTCTGTGGTACTGAGGTACCTTAGTTTGAGGCGTTGTCGAGGTGGTCGCGTCGCCTGTTGCGGCTGTAACAGAAGTTCCATCGGATTTGCGCTTTAGACCAGTCACAAATCTGTCCATCTTTGTACATACTTCCTTCTCTTATCTTTATCTTTCTCTGTCGCTCCGTATCTTTCTCGCTCTGTGTCGCTGTGTGTCTCTCTCTCGTTCGCGCTCCCTCACTCTCTCTCTCCCTCGCTCGTTCGCGCTCTCTCGCTCGGGCGCGCGCTCGCTCTCTCGCTCGCTCGCTCTCGCTGGTTTTGCCACAGTCGGTCTGTGACATGAGCCGCTCTGGTGGCGTGGTTGGAACACAGTGCATGTCACGTCGGTTATTTTATATTGTTTTACCGGTGTATGTGTGCGTCTGTGTGTGTGGGTTGGTGATGAAGCCGCGACCCCCCTGTAGTACCACCGCACCCCCCCTAGGGGTCGCGACCCCCACTTTGGGAACCACTGCTTTAAGATGTAAATAACGTTAATGGAGGATGTTCATGTCTAACAGATGTGACGACATCATTACCTTGTTGGCCATAAAGCTGCAGTCTTTGGAGCTGCTGTTAGATGGAAGAGGACACAGAAACCTGCAACACACATGAGACCACAAATCCATTATTGTCATCATGACTGACAGAGAACACACTTCTGATCAGAAACTATCAATGACCCCTTACTCTTACTGGTCTTAATGGAACCAGGTTCATCAAATCACTGGTACCTGAAACAACAAGTGGACTTACTTCTCCATCTGTCCTCCGCTGACCTCCTTCTTCTTCTTCTTCGCTGGAGTGACGTCAGCAGGACCAACGTTGTCCTGAGAGACGGAAGCAGAGTTCTGCAGGAGAAACAAACTATTAATATATATATATATATATATATATATATATATATATATATATATATATATATATATATATATATATATATATATATATATATATATATATATATATATATAGTTCTTCATTCACAGAAACACTGACCAGCTGGCTGCTGATCAGTCTGGCCAGTCTCTCGTCGTCTTGGCGCCTCCTCGTCTCCTCCTGCAGCAGCTCCTCCTCCTCCTCAGCCAGCAGACTCTGGATGAACTCCTCACTGGCTCTCCTCTCCTCCTCGTCCAGTACTCGCTTCTCCTCTGTCAGCTGACAACAACAACAAGGACCTGAACCAACTGAATGACATGTTCTGAGCAGGATCAGAATACAATTTAACACAATTAGTGTCCGATCACCTGAAACTAAGAGGAGTCGTGTTTTCATGAGCTCAGAATGAGTCCTTCATATTTATGGTTTCTACAGGAGCCCGGAAGGGACAAACCAAACACCGACTCTAGAGAGACTTTCATGTTTTTACGTTATCTGAAGGTCGGGATAGGAACTGAAACCTGGTATTAATATCTCACTGGAAACTTATCTAGAATGTCAATTATATTCAACTTTATTAAGCGACTTTGCTGTTGTAAACATTACTGCTGCTGTAGAAACTATATTTAGTTATGTTCAAAATATAAATAAACTCTAATCCTGTTTTGAATTGATTTTAAATGATCCCCGTTCTTAAAAACATGTATTTAGAGCAGGGGTCTCAAACTCATCTTCACTCTGGGCCACATCAGCATCACGGTCGCCCACAAAGGGCCGGTTGTAAATGTAAGACTGTGTAAATGTAACTACTCCTAACATATTGGTAAATAACTGTCTCTGCATTTGATTATTGTTTATTCAAGTGTAAAAATATTGTACATGCAGTTATATGACTGTAAAAATATATTTAAGCACATTTCTGTTATAACTTAAATCCTTTTAATTTAGGGTTAAGAAATCCACATTACTCTATCAAAGATCAAACTATTAAAGAAAATAGCAAAGACAAATATCAAACACAAGTTATTACAATAACTTTGTTCAAAGCTTAAAATCCTTTCAAGGGTGCGTTTGCACAATCCCACGTGAAGTATTTCGTGTGTTGTAAAGTCACATTTAGTCTTCAATGTACTCACAATACATTTCCATGTCACATGTAGGGTAACCAGCCAAAGAGCTGCTTCTATGACTGTGTGTTTAAGTATCTCATAACTTCGACTTTCTATCTCATAACTTCGACTATGGGGATATTTTTATTACCAAGTCTAACTTTTAATTATTTTTTAAACTTTTTTTTTTTTTGCTGGCGGATTCGCGGGCCACATAAAATGGCGTGGCGGGCCGGATTCGGCCCTGATTTAGAGTATTGATAAGAGTAGCTTCTAGTAAAGATACTCATCTCTACCTGTAGCGCTCAAACAAAGATCTCTAAATCTTACACACTGTTCCTTTGAATACAATGAAAACACACAATCTTGAAATCTATTTAGAAATGTATAAAAACTACCAGAACTTAAAGTCTGTAATGATTAAATACTTTATTAAAAGGGACAGTTAGTCCCATAAAAATGTGTGTAAATCAACCTATCGCTCAATAACACTCACTTATTATAGTAATAATCATAATTATTATTATGACAACATAATTATAATAAATAATAATTATAGAATAAACTTACTTTGGTGACCTGATCCTCATATTCCTGCTTCAGCTCTCCAGGCTGACTCACTCTGGGAAAACACACCGAGACTGCGCGCACACGCACACGCACACACACACACACACACACACACACACACACACACACACACACACACACACACACACACACACACACACACACACACACACACACACACACACACACACACACACACACACACACACACACACACACACACACACACACACACACACTATTTCCGGTGTTTCTGCAGCTTCTTGTTGAATTCAGAGATTCTATTGTTTCTTCAGAGTTTTCCTGTATTTTCATCTCATTTCACAATAACAATACATTTTATTTGTATTACTGTAACAAGGTACTCAAAGGCCCTTTTAAAAACAAACAATAAAAAAAATAAAGAAAATAAACAAAAACATACATGATTAAAAGTTGATTTAAACAGACGAGGTTTTAGGGTTGGAGAATGTCTGAGGAGCTGGAAGAGAGAGATTCAGAGGGAGGGGGCCCTGACCCCCTCCCTCTGGATCCCTTCAGGAGGTGGGAGTCGGTGGATCTGAGGTTGCGGGGGGAGCGTGTCGATGCAGGAGGTCAAAAAGGTAGGAGGAGGTTTAGGGTTGTGAAGGGCTTTACGTGTTTGCATGTTTAACAATGTTGGTATGTTTAACAATGTTGGCATGTTTAACAATGTTGGCATGTTTAACAATGTTGGCATGTTTAACAATGTTGGCATGTTTAACAATGTGTGCATATTTAACAATGTGTGCATATTTAACAATGTTGGTTTGCTTAACAATGTTTGCATGTTTAACAATGTTGGTTTGCTTAACAATGTTTGCATGTTTAACAATGTTTGCATGTTTAACAATGTGTGCATGTTTAACAATGTTTGCATGTTTAACAATGTTTGCATGTTTAACAATGTTTGCATGTTTAACAATGTTTGCATGTTTAACAATGTTTGCATGTTTAACAATGTTTGTATGTTTAACAATGTGTGCATGTTTAACAATGTTGGTTTGCTTAACAATGTTTGCATGTTTAACAATGTTTGCATGTTAAACAATGTTTATATGCTTGCTGCTTGTTGCAAGTCAGATTGTTATTAGAACACAACAAACATACAACTCTCCTCTCCCCAATAATATAAAGAAATAAATTAACACAACCAGCTTCATGATATCACTTATTATGAGGATCATCAGCAGTATTATGGGATGTCTGTGTGTGTTGGTACCTCCTGGCTCCTCCTCGGCGGCGTCCTGCCCGTTGAGGCGGCGCTGACACTGCAGAGGGAAGCAGGTCTGGATCTGGTCCCACAGCTGCTGGTCCACCAGCGTGTTCTTCCTGCTGTTCAGACGAGCCCAAGTGGAAACTCTCTTCCTGCACAGCGGACAGCACAGCGTGGCTTTATCCACCGACTCCAGGAAGCACACCTGTAAACACATATAATAATATATTTAATACTATAGTATAATAAATAGTATTTACACAGCTGCAATGCTGTGTGGGGTCTCCTGGTGGTGATCAGATTTGTTTTACAGTACAAATCAATCTCCCCAGACAGTGTGCATAATAGACAATAAACTTAGTACGTAACGGATTCCTTTACTGGAACTTTGTAGTCTCCTCCTACCAGCTGAACCCAGGACACTTCTTTAGTTCTGCATTTGACCCAAAGAGTATGGAACTCATGATCTGCTAACCAGATGCTAACTAAACTACTTCTAACTGATCCTGATGGAGACTTTTAGAGCTGAATCTTCTGCGTAAAGGAATGGATTGTAATCATAAGCTGACTTCATGTCATTGACAAAACAGGAAGTAAAGTGGCCCTTAAATGTTTCCCTGTGGGACCCCACGTTTAGTGGTAGTGGTGTGGACATTGTTCTCTGATCACTGTAGATGATAACAGGCAGAGCCCAGTTCCCTGAGATTTGTGATGCGACTGGCTGGCCTGCACTACCACACAGGCAGAACTCCTCCTCAACCCCTGCACTCAGCCGGACAAAGCCAAGGACAGCTGAGAAAAGTAGAACCAGCAAAAAGAACTCCACAACAACCAAGCCTACAACTTCAAAACAGATTTGCTCCATTGTCGCAGGATCCAAAATCTTCATCTGATGGCCTGGACAAGCAGCTATCTTCTCAAAGCAGGGTAAGAACTGAGAGTAAATGTGAGAGTAAAAGGCCGCAGGGAAAGCTAATGACTGGGCCTGAGACTCTGATTGTTGGTGACTATGCTGTCAGATGTCAGAACACTGTGCAGCAAGAATACCCAAATACTCTGCTTTCCGAAAGATATGGTCTCGAACATGAGACAAAATCCTGGACATCGTGGCTGCCTATCCCACAGTGAAGAACATCATGGTGCATACAGGAAGCTGTGATATTGTGAAACAACAGTCTGAAGTTCTGAAGCGAGACTTTATTGATCTGTTAAACACAGTCAGCTCTGTCAAGGCTGAGGTGTTTATCAGTGGTCCTCTTCCACCAGTCAGAGGAGGAGATGAAGGATTCAGCAGGCTGTTTGCACTGAACAAATGGCTGTCAACTGCATGTACTGACATTCAGTACATTTTATCAACAATTTCTACCTTTTCTGGGAGCGCAGACATCTTTTTAAGGCACATGGAGTTTGCCTGAACAAGTCGGGGGTGAAATTGTTTACCTCCAACCTATTTTTCTTCCTGCGTCACCCGTCTGTTCCTACTGCCAAGGACAAGACACAAGAGGAGTCTAAACAAGAGGTAACCACACAGCATCGCCATGAAGACCTTACGGGAAGGATGCCCCCACCTAAGGAGATCCACGAGGAGGAGTCTCCAACCTCACCATCAGGGGCCGCCTCTGATCTCCCACTTTCTCCCCCCCTCCAAGAGAAGGATTCTTTACCTCCCTCACCAGCACCCACTTCCACCCCCCAGACTCCATCCAGGTCCCCCTCCTCTCTACTCACACTCTCCCCATCCTCCCCCCACCTGGAGTTCACTGACCACATGAAAGAGCTGGTCATTGCTGGACCCAAACTCGCTCTCCACACTCACATTTTGTCTCCTATAATCTCTCCTTAACGTACAGCCCCACCTCCACCACTGGCTCTAAGTCTTCAGCCAGTTTTGACACAATCGGTGAAGTTAGAGCGCCCTGCCCCTCCCCCACTTCCACAACCATAAAGGCAATAATTGATATCTTCTGGGTCCAGGCTACAAGGCTAATGACACCAATGACTCTCTCCAGGAGAAGTCGGGGCCCTGTATGCAGCGAGCCTTCTCAACTCCTGTCCTGATAGTTTATAGAAAAAGAAAGGTGAGGCTGCGAAGAAACAATAGTAAACCTGCAAACTTAACATACATTCCTCGTCAGCCTGTCCAAATAAATTGGGCAAATAAAGCTTTAAACACGTTAAACTTAGCTTTATTAAATGTCAGGTCTCTGTCAGGAAAAACATTTTTAATCAATGATTTTATTGTTAGGCACAAACTGGACTTTTTGTTTTTAACTGAAACATGGTTAAACCAAGATAACAGTGCAGCTGTTCTTAATAATAATACATTTTATTTGCAATGCACTTTTCATTTGGAAAATCTCAGAGTGCCACAGAGCCAGTACATAGTAAAAACATAGTAAAAACAACCTATAATAAAAATAACTAGTAAACATAAGCATAATAAAGAAATTGAAATTTAAAATTTAAAAATGATTGAATCAACACCTCACAACTTCAGTTTCATGAGTGAAACAAGAGCGCATAAGAAAGGAGGTGGAGCTGCTATTTTATTTAGTGATTCTCTTCATAAAGCAGATGTCCTTTGGTCATTTTGAATATGTGGCTCTGAATTCCACTCAAGCTTTATTCCTGAACATTTACAGACCACCTAAATACTGTGCAACCTTCTTTGATGAGTTTACTGAACTGCTGTCTATAATCTGTATTGATTTTGCCTGTGTTGTTATTGTTGGTGATTTTAATATCCATGTTGATAATCCCCAGGACAGAGGGTCTATAGATCTATGTGGTGTCCTTGATAACTATGATCTGACTCAGCATGTGACAGGACCCACCCACAACAGGGGGCACACTCTGGACCTAATCATCACCAAAGGTGTAAACATTTCCAAGGTCGCTGTGACTGATGTTGCACTCTCTGATCATTTCTGTGTTTTCTTTGAGAGTGCAATCTCCTTGCACACAAATGTCTAAACCGAGGTTGTGACGAAGCGTTACATCTCTGAAAACACCAGTGAACTATTTATTCAGAAGTCCTCCTCCACACCAGCCGTCTCTTGTATCTCAGTCAGTGAGCTTGTAGATGGCTTCAATTCTAAAGTTAGAAATATTATTGATGACATTGCACCCACTAAAGTGAAGGTTGTCTCGGGTAAGCAAAGACCTCCTTGGAGAAATGCCACGCTGGTCAGAATAGAGAAACGAGAGTCGGAAAGCTGAGCGCAGGTTGTGAAAAACAAATCTCCAGATTCACTGTGACATCTATAAAGAGACTTCCCAATTATAATTTGGAAATGCAAGGCAGTCCTTCTCTGACATAACCAAAAACAATAACAATACACGCGCCTTATTGGCTACCGTCAACAGGCTAACAAATCCTCCAGTGTCAGTAGCTGCTGAGCTCCAATCCACATGGACATGCAATTACATTACATTACATTACAGTCATTTAGCAGACGCTTTTATCCAAAGCGACTTACAATTCAGATTCTATCACATTTCTATACCGTAGGCTCAGCTACGGGAGCAGTTTTGGGGTTAAGTGTCTTGCTCAAGGACACATCGACATGCGACTCGCAGAGCCGGGGATCGAACCTTCGATCCTCTGATTGAAGGACGGCCCTGCTCTCCACTTAGCCACAGTTGCAATCTATTTACCTCCTTTTTTACTGACAAAATTCAGAAAATTAGACAAGCAGTCAGTGCCTCCACACCAACCACAGGATATGTGTTGTCCCCTTCTCTGAATAACATCCATTCAAATATCATGACACAATTTCATTCAATCGACCGTAGACGCCTAGAAGACATTATACAACATCTGAAGTCATCCTCCTGCTGCTTGGATATTCTACCAACACACTTTTAATAAAATGTTTCAAACTGCACGACCACTGATCTCTTACACATTGTAAAGACATCCCTTCTCTCAGGTGTCTTCCCACAAGCCCTAAAACCTGCAGTTATTAAACCGCTCCTAAAGAAGGCTAGTTTAGACTCCGCAACAATGAACAATGATAGGCCAATATCACACCTCCCATTGTTAAGTAAAATAACTGAAAAAGCATTTTTCCAACAGCTGAACTTCTTGGCCGTAAATAACTGCTTTGATGTCTTCCAGTCAGGCTTTCGACAGCACCACAGCACTGAAACTGCTCTTATTCAGGTTCTCAACGACATCCACTTAAACACAGACAATGGCAGAATTTCAGTCTTAGTATTACTGGATCTCAGACCCTGTCCACATTACTCCGTTTCTCCTTGGATGCAGATTTGTCAAATAGAAACGATCTCCGTCCACACGGGAGTTTCAGCATCATTCTCGAGTTGATCTGCGTCCACACGGCAGCCTTCGAAGGCGGACAGCACGTGACCATTAACGTACACTGGGCATGCGCGTGACGGTGTAAACAGGAAGTGGATTGCTTGCTTAGTTAAAAAAATAAAAATACGACAGAGTAATAAAGTAGTCTTTAATAATGAAAGGTTGTATTTGATACTTAAGATCTTCCTCTAAAATCTCCCTCTATAAACTCAAACAGACACAGTTCGTGGAAAGTTTTAGAAGTTTTATTTTTCAGACGTAGTTACAGAGCTGCGGGTCTCTCGCTCTCTCTCTCTCTCTCTCTCTCTCTCTCACATCAAATTTACTTTAACATCAACACTTACACGTAAACGTTTACTAGATTATGGGTCCATCAATGTGGTCTCTCATTCGTTTCCTCCGTGTTGTTGATGTCTGTTCTCACTAGTAGCTCTGAACATCATGTCCGCCTAGCTAGCTTCTAAGCTAATTTTAACATTACCGCCAATGGAGAAATGCTAACCGCGATTAGCATTACAGCGGTGCGGGTCCATCTCTCTCTCTCACATCAAATTTACTTTAAAATCAACACTTACACGTAAACGTTTACTAGAATATGGGTCCATCAATGTAGTCAACACACCTCTCTCACTCTATTCTGCTCTTGCTTCGTGCAGGAAAGCTTAGCAGATCGCTAACAGTAGATCCGTGAAATAAAGACCATGGAATCCATAGAAGAGTTTCAAGACTTCAGTGTGAATCTTTCTTATTTGTAAAACTGTGGAAACACAATATGAAATATGGCTTTACAAACTGTCCCTATACACATTACATGAATACAAAACAACAATCCATGATATTGCCAGCATGTAACATGTCCGCCTAGCTAGCTTCTAAGCTAATTTTAACATTACTGCCAATGGAGAAATGCTAACCGCGATTAGCATTTAATACAACACAAATGTTATACTAAACACGCGAATAGAATATATCTACGTACATCTTTTCATGCTTCATAAATACATACTTACAGACTAAGGTCTCTCAAGGCTACCAAACGGAAGAAGTAAAACGTTAGTGCAGCGTGTCTTGTCATTAGAATCTAAAAACAACGAGCTGCTCCATAGGGCTGATGACGGTCACGCCGCTCGCTAATCACTCCAATAACAGCTGCTTCTTCCACAGAAATGCAGACTTTTACTGCACAACAGCTGCTAGCTGCTGCTAGCTGTTGTGCTAGCAGCAACATCATGTAGCTGTTGTGCTAGCAGCAACGCTTGCAATTAGTTATCCATGTTGAAATGA
>NW_027466503.1:220000-345000 GCF_050575085.1 Anarhichas minor
TTGGTGCTTAATGTATTTCTGAGCTTTGGACAGAGCCAAGCTAGCCGTTTCCAGTCTCTATGCTAAGCTAGGCTAGGTGTTTCCAGTCTGTATGCTAAGCTAGGCTAGGTGTGTCCAGTCTGTATGCTGAGCTAGACTGGCTGTTTCCAGTCTATATGCTAAGTTAGGCTAGGTATTTCCAGTCTATATGCTAAGCTAGGTGTTTCCAGTCTCTATGCCAAGCTAGACTGGCTGTTTCCAGTCTCTATGCTAAGCTAGGCTAGCTGTTTCCAGTCTCTATGCTAAGCTAGGCTTTAAACTAGGCTGGCTGTTTCCCGTCTCTATGCTAAGCTAGGCTTTAAACTAGTCTGGCTGTTTCCCGTCTCTATGCTAAGCTAGGCTAGCTGTCTCCAGTCCTTTGGGGTGTTATTGGTGCGTAAAGCCTTCAAGTCCCTATGTTAAGCTAGGCTTTAAACTAGGCTGGCTGTTTCCCGTCTCTATGCTAAGCTAGGCTTTAAACTAGTCTGTCTGTTTCCCGTCTCTATGCTAAGCTAGGCTAGCTGTCTCCAGTCCTTTGGGGTGTTATTGGTGCGTAAAGCCTTCAAGTCCCTATGCTAAGCTAGGCTAGCTGTCTCCAGTCTCTATGCTAAGCTAAGCTAGCTGTCTCCAGTCTCTATGCTAAGCTAGGCTAGGCTAGCTGTCTCTAGTCCTTTGGGGTGTTATTGGTGCGTGAATCCTTCCGTCCAGGGGAATCCGTTCTTCTGCTTCCTGCGCTTATTGCTGGACTCACAGCTCTGGAAGTCGTCTCCACATCGGTGTTTCTTCATCTGCCTCGAGTCGGAGAAGCCGTGACCGCAGCGCTCGCAGGTGTACAGCTTCACCCCGGTGTGGATCTGCATGTGAGATTTGAGCTGGTTGGACTGCCTGAACTTCCTGTTGCACACCACGCACTCGTAGGGTTTCTCTCCGGTGTGGACCAGCAGGTGACGGTGGTAGTTCTGAGGCGTCCTGAACTCTTTGCCGCACTCGTCGCACTTGTGAGGTTTGACTCCGGTATGCAGCAGTTCGTGCTGCTTCAGCTGCGCCATCAGCAGGAACCCTTTCTGGCAGACGCTGCAGACGTACGGCCGGTCGCCACTGTGCTGCCTCATGTGGTACAGGTACAGGTGGCGCAGGTGAAAGGACTTCCCGCAGGTGGAGCAGGTGAACTCCTTGTTCTCGGCGTGGCTCTTCTCATGCGTCCTCAGCGTGGTGTTGCTGCTGAAGCTCTTCAGACAGATCTTACAGCTGTAGGGTTTCGCTCCGGTGGGCCGGCGTCTCCCCGCCGACCCACCGACCTTCTGCCGGTCCTTGTTGTCGTGGACCAGCTGCTGGTGCTTCTGCAGCTGGCAGTTGTAGAAAAACGTCTTTCCACAAAGGTCGCACATGAACGGCTTCTCCACGCCGTGAACCAGCATGTGGGTCTTCAGAGCCCAGGTACCTGTGAAGCCCTCTCCACATTTATCACACCTGAGGCCGGAACAAAGAACATGTTACAATATATATATATATATATATACACACACAGTATATACTGTATATGCATCTACACATTTCCACATGATATTTCCTTTTCTTCACATCTGTCATGATGAGAGAATAATTGATTATGAAATACATGTTTAATATAAATATTAAACATTTGATGAACTTCCTGCGACGTATTCGATTGACTTTCTGACTTTGCAAATAAATGTTAAATTAAAAAGTAAAAAAAGGCTATTTGCAGTAACTTCCTTTAAGTATATTTGATTCTCTTCATTATCGATTAACCTGCCAATCAACTAGTGATTGAACACATTCATGATTCAGTCATCTTCAAACGTCACTTTACTGAGTAAACAGAGCCATTTTGAAGCTGTAACTAGAGAAGTTGAATGAAGAACTGATGCTAAAAGGTGTTTGTGTTGATGTTTTTGACCTCTGACCCTGTAGACTGAGTACCTGAAGGGCTTCTCTCCGTTGTGGAGGCGCAGGTGCCTCTGGAAGTTGTACTTGAGGCCGAAGCTGAGTCCGCAGGTCTGACACATGAAGGGTTTCTCTCCGGAGTGAACCACCCGGTGCTGCAGCAGCCCCATCTTACACTTGAAGGCCTTGTCACACTCGCAGCACTTGTGTGGCCGGACCTCGGAGTGCGACCTCTTGTGGACGCGCAGGTTGCTGGGGGTGGAGAAGCTCTTCCCACAGGCGAGGCAGGCGTAGGGCCGAGCTCCGGTGTGGACGGTCTGGTGCTCGCGGAGGCTCTTCTTTCTGGTGAATTCTTTCCCACAGACGTCGCACATGAAGGGCTTGACCTCAGCGTGCGACACCTCGTGGTACCGCAGCGCGCCGGCCGAGGTAAAGAAGCGGTCGCAGACGCAGCACCGCAGCGGTGTTTTCTCCAGCCGGTGAGACGCCTGGTGGACTCGGAGCTGCCGTAGCAGCCGGAACTTCCTGTCGCACTGGTCGCAGCGCAGCAGCTTGTCGGGGTCGCTCTCCTGAGCGTCCCTCAGCTGGTGGCTCAGCTGGTGTTTCTGCAGACTCTTGGCCTTGTAGAAACCTTTGTCACACGAGCTGCAGGGGAAAGGTTTGAGATGACAGGACACGTGTTTCCTCAGCTGGTGTTTCTGATGGAAACCTTTGTTACAGAGTTCACAGAAGAACCTCTTCTCTTTGTACAGATCCCTCCTCCTCTTCCTCTCCAGCTCCTTCTGCTCCTCTTCACCCACAGCTGCACATGGAGACATTTCACATTTACACTCCGATTAAAAACAGATGTTAAAGAGACACCATCCTGCTGAACAACATCCAACAGAACTACAGCAGACTCTGGTCTTCATGTTCTGCTGACTGATGGACTGGTACCTCCTGGTGTAAACCAGTAGATGGACTGTTACCTCCTAGAGTAAACCAGTAGATGGACTGTTATCTCCTTGAGTAAACCAGTAGATGGACTGGTACCTCCTGGTGTAAACCAGTAGATGGACTGGTACCTCCTGGTGTAAATCATAAGTTACCTTCCATACTGAGACAGATTACCTCAGACATGCAGTCTGTGAGTCACAAAGCACCAAACATTATTATTATTAATAATATATATAATAATAATAATAATAATAATATCTCACCTGGTTGACTGTCAGCGAGCGTCGCTTCAACGGTTTCGATCTTTATTTCTGTTTCCTGGAAAACAGACACTTGTGATTCTATTGTTCAGATATGAATTATCTTAATTTATTAGAAATATATTGTTTTTATTTATTTAAACCTTTATTTAACCAAGTGAGTCCCATTGAGATTACAAATCTCTTTTTCAAGGGAGACCTGGCCAAGACAGGCAGCAACATAAGAAACACAGTTACAGGCAGGAAACACAGAACAAGACAAGTTAAAAGAAACTAAAAGTTAAGAGAGTGACATAACTGAGTTAATTAAAAAAAAAACTGACATTTTTGGGAACCTGCCTCTATTTCTATATATGATAAATTATTCCTCCTAATATGTCCATCAACATATTCATTTATATAATATGATGAGCCTTAACTGATAATTTTTCATGTTAACCAGGGTTCACAATCACAATGATTGATTGCAGCTAGATCATAATTAAAACTAGAAAATTCCTAAAGAAATTTTGACAGTGTGGTTTCTACTGCCCGAAGAAATCGCAATATATACACACGCCAATGTTACCGGTAGTGTCATTCAGGTTCAATTGAGATAGCGCTACTCTCTTTTCTGCATTTTAGATTCATACTCTTGGATTGAATCTTGTATTTGTGGGGCTTTTATTTTGAAAGGGTGGGACTGGGTGGGTGAGAGAGGGGGAGAAGAGACAGAATCATAATGTTTGACACTAAAATGAGAGGCTTCATCACAAGCATTCCAGTTAGAATTCATTCTGTGGGTCTTTTATTTTGAAATGGGGGGAGGGGATAAGTCCTCTAAAAATATCTTAGACCTGAATGACTGTATGATAGAGAGAGACACAGAGAGAGAGAGAGAGAGAGAGAGAGAGAGAGAGAGAGAGAGACAGACAGAAAGATAGACAGAGAGGAGAGAGAGGCTGAGTGAGACAGGCAGACAGACAGTTAGATGGACTGAGTGAGTGGGAGAGTGAGACAGGCAGATAGACAGTTATAGGCTTTTATTTTAAAATTGGGGGGGGGGGGGGGGGGGTCCTCTAAAAGTCTCCAAGACCTGAATGACTGTATGAGAGAGACACACACAGAGAGAGAGAGAGACAGACAGAGAGATAGAGGGAGAGAAGTGTATGTGCGTGTGTGTCTCAGTGCCTCTGTGTGTTTATCAACATCACTAATGAGCTCATATAAATACCTGTGTGCTTGGGTGCATGTTGGTGATTGGAGCACCTGTGTGTTAGAGGCTACTTAAGAGAGAGAGTGAACAGTGATTTCCAACAAAACTACCTGTCAAACATATGCCCTCTATACCAAAACCATGAGACTAATCAATAAAATATGGATACCGTCAGAGAGATAAGACTCTGGCAAACGCGGAGATGTGTTTTTTATGTTTGTGGTGTTAAAAATGTGAGCTCAAGCGCAGTCTAATGGAGTCTAATGGAGCAGTTGGTTGGAGTTCATGTCGCTCTGCGGCTCTTTGAGCCAAATGTGTAAGTCTGTTGGATTCCATAGATACTGTACTGCAACCAGCACAACATTTCCAAGCTTTTTGGCCAAAATGGTGTATAAAGAGTAAAAATTGTGGGAGCTGGAGCAATTTGTTTGGAAAAAATCACAGAAGATTTTCCTGCTCCGCTCCACTCTGACAGTTATGCTCTCACTCTAGCTCTTAACGAGCCGTGCAATACACACCCATTATAAAATCTGAAACAGACCCAAAATTTTCCATCCATCCATCCATCCATTTTCCACCGCTTATCCGGGGTCGGGTCGCGGTGGCAGCAGGTCAAGCAGGCCGACCCAGACCTCCCTCTCACCGGCAACATGTTCCAGCTCATTCTGGGGGATCCTGAGGCGTTCCCAGGCCAGCTGGGAGATGTAATCTCTCCAGCGTGTTCTGGGTCTTCCCCGGGGTCTCTTCCCAGTTGGACGTGCCTGGAAAACCTCCAGTGGGAGGCGTCCAGGAGGCATCCTAATTAGATGCTGAACCACCTCAGCTGACTCCTTTCGACACGAAGGAGTCGCGGCTCGACTCCAAGTTCCCTCCTGATGACCGAGCTCCTTACCCTATCTCTAAGGCTGAGCCCGGCCACCCTACAGAGGAAACTCATTTCGGCCGCTTGTAGCCGCGACCTTGTCCTTTCGGTCACGACCCAGAGTTCGTGACCATAGGTGAGGGTAGGAACGTAGACCGAGTGGTAAATTGAGAGCTTTGCCTTCCGGCTCAGCTCCTTCTTCACCAAGACGGTCCGGTGCAGCGCCTGCTTTACTGCTGTAGCTGCACCGATCCGTCTGTCGATCTCCCGCTCCATCTTACCCTCACTCGTGAACAAGACCCCGAGATACTTGAACTCCTTCGCTTGAGGTAGGCACTCCGTCCCCACCTGGAGGGAGCAATCCACCGGTTTCCGGCAGAGAACCATGGCCTCAGATTTGGAGGTGCTAACTCTCATCCCCGCCGCTTCACACTCGGCTGCAAACCGCCCCAGTGAATGCTGGAGGTCACGATCCGAGGAGGCTAACAGGACCACATCATCTGCAAATAGCAGAGAGGCGATCCCGAGACCCCCGAAACTGACGTTCTCCGCCCCCAGGCTGCGCCTAGATATCCTGTCCATGAAAATCACGAACAGGACCGGTGACAAAGGGCAGCCCTGGCGGAGGCCAACACCCACCGGGAACGTGTCTGACTTATTGCCGAGAATGCGGACACAGCTCCTACTGCAGTCGTACAGAGACTGGATCGCCCGTTGTAATGAGTCCGGCACCCCATACTCCCGCAGCACCCCCCACAAGACCCCCCGAGGGACCCGGTCGAAAGCCTTCTCCAAGTCCACAAAGCACATGTAGACTGGTTGGGCAAACTTCCAGAGCCCCTCCAGTAGTCTTGCGAGGGTAAAGAGCTGGTCCACTGTTCGCCGGCCGGGACGGAATCCGCACTGCTCCTCTTGAATCTGAGGTTCGACAAGCGGTCGGAGCCTCCTTTCCAGCACCCTGGCATAAGCCTTCCCCGGGAGGCTGAGTAGTGTGATACCCCAGTAATTCGAGCACACTCTCCGGTCCCCCTTTTTGAAGATGGGAACCACCACCCCGGTCTGCCATTCCATGGGCACTGATCCCGACCCCCATGCGACATTGAAGAGGCGTGTCAGCCAGGACAGCCCAACTATGTCCAGCGCCTTCAGCATCTCAGGGCGGATCTCATCCACCCCCGGCGCCTTGCCACCAAGGAGCTTTTTAACTACCTCAGCGACCTCTGCCAGGGATATGGATGAGCCTCCCCCTAGGTCCTCAGGCGCTGCCTCCTCTGCAGAGGACATGTTGGTCGGGTTTAGGAGTTCCTCAAAGTGCTCTTTCCACCGCCCGACGATGTCCTCCGTCCGGGTTAGCAGTTCCCCCCCCTGCTGAGAACAGCCTTGGGTAAGCCCTGCTTTCCCTTCCTGAGCCGTCGGATGGTTTGCCAGAACCTCCTTGAGGCCAACCGAAAGTCCTTCTCCATGGCCTCCCCGAACTCCTCCCATGCCCGAGTTTTAGCATTCGCGACCACCGCAGCTGCAGCCCTTCTGGCCTGCCGATACCTGTCAGCTGCTTCAGGAGACCCCTGGGCCAACCAGGCCTTGAAGGTCTCCTTCTTCAGCTTGACGGCTTCCCTCACCTCCGGTGTCCACCACCGGGTTCTCGGGTTGCCGCCACGACAGGCACCGATGACCTTCCGGCCACAGCTCCTAGCGGCCGCGTCCACAATAGAGGCTTTGAACATGGTCCACTCGGATTCCGTGTCCCCAACCTCCCTCGGGATGTGTGAGAAGTTCTTCCGGAGTTTCAGGAAATTTTCCTGAAACTTAATCTGTGACTTCATGAAAACTGTGCTAGCTATCAAAATATCCCTTTGGCTCAATAAAGTGCAGCGTTTTGTCTACGTTTTAAACTTTGAATCATGTTTCTACGTTAAAGTATGGCTTGTCAATATGGGCCCAAAGTTAAGTGTTTTTTTGCTCTCTTCACGCCGGAACCCCATTCAAGTGAATGGGGACATTTTGCTCAGTTTTTGGGGATTTTCGGGAATTTTCGGTAAAACCGCTTGGCAAATCTCTCCAAAAAATAGATAGCACACTATTCCCGATCAGGCCGCACGTTTTGATGTATTTTTCACGCCGCTGTTGGCAACACTGTATGAGGAGAAGCGCGCCAAACTTCATTTTGCTCAGTTTATGGGGATTTTCGGGAATTTTCGGGAAAACCGCTTGGCGAATCTCTCCGAAAAATAGTTTCCGCGCTATTCCCGATCAGGCCGCACGTTTTGATGTATTTTTCACGCCGCTGTTGGCAACGCTGTGTGAGGAGAGGCGCGCCAAACTTTTGGATAAAGCTGATGATGAGGATTATTCAGTGTGGATTACAAACTGTATATTATCCATCGGGCTTCATAATAATAATAATAATCAGGTTTATCCAAAAGTTTGGCGCGCCTCTCCTCACACAGCCTTGCCAACAGCGGCGTGAAAAATACATCAAAACGTGCGGCCTGATAGGGAATAGTGTGCTATCTATTTTCCGGAGAGATTCGCCTAGCGGTTTTCCCGAAAATTCCCGAAAATCCCCAAAAACTGAGCAAAGTTTCTCCGATGATCAGCAAATTAATTGATTATGATATTTCAAATGTCTGTTTATGTTGTGTGTTACGTGGTGGGAGTGTCAGACAGCATGTTGTCTGTTACGTGGTGGAGTGTCAGACAGAATGTTGTCTGTTACGTGGTGGGAGTGTCAGACAGTATGTTGTCTGTTACGTGGTGGGCGTGTCAGACAGAATGTTGTCTGTTACGTGGTGGGCATGTCAGACAGAATGTTGTCTGTTACATGGTGGGAGTGTTAGACAGCAATAGTATTATTCAAACGTATTGTTCGGTTCGTAATGCGTACCGAACCGTGAGCCTCATACCGAACGGTCCAATAGAATATGTGTATTGTTACACCCCTTATATACTCAGTAAAAGACTTACTACAGACTGGTCCTCTTCAGGTGAGTCTTCCCCGTTGATCACCGGTAGACCTGTGGGCTCACTGGTTGGCTGATCATCATCCACAGGAAGCGACATCACTTCCTGTGGATGATGATCAGGATCGGTGGAGATCTGGTTAACTTCTAACACCACCTCTCTCTGAAGACCGTCTGTGGTTTGATGGGGTGTCATCGGCAGCAGCGGGGGGGTGGGGCTGCTCTGGCCTGTGATTGGTCCGTGGAGCGGCTGGCTGATGATGACCAAAGGCACCTGAGGGTCTCCGCTGGCTCTGCGTCTGGATCTAGATTTGGATCTAGAGGAGTTGAGGATGGCCATGGCCAGAGCTGCAGGGTTGGCAGCTGATTGGTTGATGTCCAGAGAGGAGGCGGGTCCATCTGGGAGATTCAGGACGATGACAAACAGGAAATACCTTAAATTATTTTCTTGTTTTCTTCAGTTCTATTCAAATCTTTCTGATATAAAACCTTTTGCTCTGTCTCACCTGATGGTTTTATCTTATAAACAGTCTGTGTCTTCAGTTCACACTCCAAATGTCCCACTTTGTCCTTCAGAGCTTCATTTTCCGTCACTAAGCTCACACACAGCTCTCTGAAAACTCTGCAGATCTTACGAACAGCTTCTCTGGTCATCAGATGGAGGACGGCCGTCAGCTGATCCTGTAGATAAACAACAAGTTATGGCTATTATTTATTAATTATTAGATCAATAAATACATTATAAAGTCCATCTTTAATTATTGTTTCTACTTTATTATATTATTTATTAAATCAATAAATACATTATAAAGTCCATCTTTAATTAATGTTTCTACTTCATTATATTATTTATTAATTATTAGAACAATAAATACATTATAAAGTCCATCGTTATTCAATTTAAGTTACTTGAAATGTCGTTTATGTGGTCTCGCGTGATTTTAACTCCCAGCAAAGCAGGAAGTGACGGTGGGTTTTTCCTCTGAAGCTCTCTAAGCTCCCAGATAAACGTTTACATGTATATGTATTTATTCATATATGTTAATATATATTGATGTATAACATGTAAATCTAAATACATGTCTTCATGTCCTCTCACCCGTCTCTCCTGTCCGTCCTCCGTCTCTCGGAGGAGAACAGAGACGACTGATTCCACCGCCGCCTCCATGATCAGCTCCGTCTGACACACGAACGTGTCGGTCCGCTCCATCACGGAGGATCTCTGGACCGGAAACGGACCGGTGTTCCGGGCCTCAGAGACGGTAGTCCTGTCCTGGGTCAGCCGTGTCTGTAACTGTCGGAGAAAGTCTGAAACACAAACAGTTTGGATCTTTGTATCCAATATGGCGCTCTGATTACATCCGGTTCACTGCCGAATACAGACCTTTCAAAGTAAAAGTTTTGTGGACAGATGTGTCCAAACACATCACACAGGACGTTTTATGTTTATCTGCGATTCGGTTTGTCTGGAGGCTCCTGGATCCGAATCTGGATCCAAATCTGGATCCGATCGATTGATTGAATGGAGAGTTCACAGTGTATCATTACATCCGTCTATTCAAACAATAAAGTTACACACTGTAATCCTTCATTATCTCACACACAACTACCAAAATTAAACAAAATGATATAACAATAAAATATAATTAATATGAATATTCCTTGAACTTCTATTTAAACAATGCAGTTACACAATGTGACCACCAGTTGGCAGCAAACACACGATTCTACAAGTTTGAATTGAATAAAAATACCACAAAACATAACAATATAAATAACAATAAGAATAAAACTACAACAAATACAAACTAAATTAAAAAATAAAAAATACACTTGAATCTCCAGGATAAAGTGTTACTGTTACAGTAATAAGTAGTAGTTATCTTTTTTATATTAAAATACACTTGCCACTTTACTTTTATTTGTTTGTTTAACATATTTCATTGTACATTTTAATATTTTTCTATGTTTAAATTATGTCTCGTATTATTGCGCTGTGTTTATAGTTTATTGTTAAGCACTATTCTCCTTGTATGTGTAAATAAACAGTTCTGAGATGAATTTAGGAACATTTAGATTGTTGCTCTTTAATTAATGAACACTTTCACCTTCATAACTCTTTCTCAGGATAAATCTATAAAGTATTTAAATGTTACACTCACTGGATTAGTGCAAATTTAAATGATATGTTGTTATTCAGAACTTGGTCCTGCCATGTTTTTGATATACGCGGGAAGGTGTGAGGGCCCGTACATTGCTGCTTGCAGCTTTAATCATTATTATTAGGACCTATTTAAATTCAAATGTTTATTATTATTATTATTATTATTCTATGTCTTTCAAGGGGAAAAGGAGGTGCTTGGGATACAGGTAAGATTTAGAAAATTGGCACGCAAGACAGTCGTTACAAAAATTGCAGTCTGATTGGGGTGTCCAGCTGCGGTATGAAATATTGGCTCGATAGCGCCCCCTATTGAGTAGCCCCAACATTGGGTTTCACCTAGCTGTATGAAATTTCGTAGGTATGTGGATCGTGATGGGATGTACAAAAAATCCTCTTGTGGTTATTCACTAAACCAAACAGGAAGTCGGACATTTTGAATTTTATGATGTTTTTGACCATTTCAAGGCGTCATACTTTAATGAACTCGTCCCAGAGATTTAACCTGATTGACTTCAGATTTGGTCAGTATGCTCTTGAGACCTTGGCAGTGAAAAGTTACTCAAAGATCAAATAGTTATCAAACTGGCGTGGCGGCAAAAACACATCATTCGCCATGAAACAGGAAGTTGTTGTAACTCGGCCATACATTATCTAATCTGCTCCAAATTTCTCATATGTCATAACATCCTGACCCGGAACACATCTATAAGACAACTTAGAATCATAGTAATAGCGCCACCTAGTGGCAACTGGAAGTTGTAAGTTGTGTACTTTGACATCCTGCTCCTCACAGATTAATCAGATCCCTCTAAAATGTTGTCAGAAAAGCCTTAAGACCTTGATAATGCTTCATTGTGAAGATTGTAAGAAGTTATTGAAGGGCGGCGACGTGGCGGCTCGGTGAGTTTCGATCCTTCGCCATGAACGAATAAACTGATGTAACTCGACTCCACATCATCAGATCTTTACCAGATTTCACATGTTTGATTAGACTCCAGGCCTGAAGACATCTGCAGGCCAACTTTGAATCATAGTCATAGCGCCACCTACTGGTAACAGGAAGTTAAAGTCTTTATACTTTGGCTTGTTTCTCTTAGTAGGTAAATCAGATCAACATCAAATGAGTTCCACACAAATATAAGAAGTTCATAATGCCAGTTCATGAAGCTTTTGATGTTTCGTCGAACGCCGTTGCCGTGGCGACGCAGTCTTCGCCGTGAAAAACGAAGGTGCTTTTGAGAGGCTACAAATGCTCGAAACATAAGCAAACTTGGCACACAGATTTAAAGCCCAAAATGTCGTTACGTTATGGTTTTAATGCTTCAGAGTGGCAATTTGGCTCGATAGCGCCCCCTACAAATTTTAGTTTCAATAGATTTACAAAATTTAGTTTTATGTCTGAAATCACAGCTGATCTCATGTTTAATGAGACAAATAACAAAAATCATTATTGAAGAAAAAAAGAAACTTTTCAGACTCAGTTGAACTCTGAAGTGTGTTTGTGCATATTTCAACATTTAATCTCCCTGGCTTCAAGCTCATTTACATAGACAGGTTTCACCACTGTATCCCAGAATGCTTTGTTTCAGTCTCATGTTACCGTTAACATCACAATAATTAATCAGCTCATTCACATCCATCAATAAATCAATACACTGCATTCATCAAGTCATTTCTTTCTGCAGACACTTATTCATCCACTGCCCTGAAAACTGACCTTCACGTGACCTTCACATTTAATCAGAGGTGTAGTTGTCTGAGCAAATAAACCAAACAGTCTCAAATTAAACAACAACATCTCTGGTTGTCTAATGTGTCACAGCTCTGAACTGATTTGATCTGATCTGAACTGACAGTTTAACCGCAGTTTAACCGCAGTTAAACTGCGGTTAAACTGCGGTTGAACTGCAGATAATGGATGAGACCAAACCAACCAACAACGTGCCAAAATATTCTCATTTTAAAATAGTTATTTTTTCATCATAATAAAAGTTATTTTAAATATAAAAACATCATCACTTACTGTCTTTTTCTTCCACACACAGATTCACAGACTATTTTTTAAATATAAAAACATGTTTGATTGACAGATTTAGGTCATTTTTTTCACACAGAGTAGAGTTTATAAATAACTTGTTTCTCTTTACAGTGTTCTGCTACACAACTGTCAGACCTTAAAATACATCTGAATCTTTTCCAGTGGTCAGATATAAAAATATCCAGTAGAAAGACGACAGAAAGCTGTGCTACACCTTTACGGCCACGCCTCCCAGCGCTCTGATTGGACTGTTAGTTGTTGCTGTTGGCTGAAATCATTTGTTTTTCATGTTTTGTAAAAACTTGAATTTACTTATTTTACATCCTCATAAAGTGCTAAATAATAAATATAAATTAAAATGGTTAATCTCTCCACTGATTTTCTCACATTATTTCTTTGACAGTGTCTCAACATCTGGATCGAGACCCACGTGAGGTCACTTCATTTATAAAACTATTCAGATAGATTTGTTAATAATATAAAATCCATCTTATAGATATTTGATTCATTTCTTTGGTTCTCTTTGATGCTGTATTTGTTTTATATTGATTCGTTTGATTAATAAATAATCAAAGGTACAAATTCATATATGCTAAAGTCATATTTCATGACTTATTTAACTGATTCATGATGGGTAAATGCTAACAGCTCTGGTGATAACTGGGGGAAGTTAACTGATGAATTTGATTCAACTTTATTGACTCTACTGCTGATTTAAGGCAGTGAAGGGTCAGCAGATACTGTCAATCAAACAATGAGAGAAAAACAGCAGTTTTTAACATGAAGGAGCTGTGGATGTGGTGGCCGTGGCCTGATCATCATCATCGTCCTCAATGACTATGTTTACATGCACACAAATATTCCACTATTATTCTGAATGTAATACGGCTCATGTCAACAGCATATTCTGTTTTGATCATCTGAATTTGGTTAGTTTACGGGAGCGTTCTTTGGACGTGTGTTCAGCACATTCACAACATAAACATGACTTCCTGTTCTTCCTGTCTGAGTTTGTTCTTTTGAAGAACCGTGAAAAGAAAAGGTTGAAGAGTGACAACGAGGGAACACCACAGGAGCAAAATGACTGCACATTAACGGTTTAGGGATGAACGTCATGGGGGCATTTTATGTGAATGGGAAAATTAATGGAATACTCTTTTTCAACGGCCACGTTAACAGCTTAGTAGGAATAAGGACAACATGGTCATTGTTTCTGTGTGCTGTATTTCAGATGGCCGTGTCCCAGAACACCGTGGCGGTCTGTCCGGCGGCCGCCGTGGCGTATGGCGGAGGTTGCTTCCTCTTCCAGCTGGGCAGGATAGGCATGCTGTCCTGTTTACAAAGGTTCTTCTCCGGACGCTGACGAGCTTTAATCTCTCGACACAAAACTCTTTTCTTCTCAATCATCTCCATCATGGTGGCGTCTCCACAGAGCCACGGCATCTGGAATCAATCAATCAATCAATATATCAATCAATCAATACATCAATACATCAATCATCACTATCATGTTGGCATCTCCACAGATCCATGGCATCTGGAATCAATCTGTTGGAGCCATAATGTGGTTTTGTTGTTTTCTTATGTCTTTGAGGGAAACATGGGGTGTGTACACATGCAGTTCTGACATTGAACAGTGGGTGGCACATTAACCTAAAAGTGCATATATGTAAGTGCCTGGTAATGAGAAACAGGTGTGTGTGGACGGGAAGCTAACAGTTTTTGACCGTGTCAAGGTGTCGTGTCAATGTGTCAAGGTATCGTGTCAATGTAGCGTGTCAGCAGGCATGTGAGCTTGTAGTTTCAAGGTCTTATATTACCCTGTGAAGTATCCTGTATTCTGTTACGGTGTCAATATGCATTTGAATAAATGGATCAATGGATCTAAAGAAAGCGCATTGGACAGTAAAATGTTTGTGGAAAACGCGTCCGAACAAGTTCTCCCGTTCGTCCGAACAAGTTCTCCCGTTCGTCCCCCAGTGGCTTTAATATATAAAAATGGATATTTGTTAAAGTCACTACATTAAGTCAAAAACTGGCTTAATTTGAACTCGTATGGATCGTCGTTCGTTGGATTGACCAGTCGACATCGCTAGAGTGAACAGCTGATCGACAACGCTGGATTCAACAGCTGATAGACATCACGTGATTCAACAGCTGATCGAATAGACATCGCTTGAATGTTGTGGTTGCTTTGAAATCTAATTGGACAACTGATCATCACTACCACCAAGCTACAATTTCGGACCAATGGACACTCTGAATGGTCAGAGGTATGTAGCGCTACCAACATGGCCGTGTTAAAAGTTGTGTGTAAACACTTTTATTTATGAGGGTAAATCCAATGCATTGGTTCCAACTTATAGGCCTAAATATAAGAGGAGTATGGGTGGTTTAATTTTGAATTGTATTTAATAAATAATGGATTCTGATATTAGTGTAAAGGTACAAAATCAAGGTTCTATTGTTAATGAGCCAACCGTGGCTGGAACACAGGTCAATCCCAGCACGGCCAATGGTGAAAAGGAAACACAATCTGTCAGTAAACGTCCTACTAAACTGACACAAAAGGTATTAATGGGTAAACTGGACAAGCTACAAAAGGTTCGGAAGGCCAAACTAAACAAAGCTTCTGACCTTAAAAGGACAATTCAAGACCTAATGCATGACAGAGAATATAAAACAGAGGTGTAATGCACTTTTGATAAATACACAACTCTTTGCAATGAAGCAAAGGAACAACATCAATCTGTCACAAATATTATCTCATGAAGAAAAGGACAAACATGAGATATGGTTCAAAGCAAAAATGTTGAGTGTTAATGATTTTACTGATGCTGTGAGTAAGTGGTTGTCTAATGCAGACATCTCCAAACCTGATGAAAATGATGATGCTTTTGAGAGTGAAGTCAAACCCAGTGACAGCATTTCCAATGTGGAAACAAATGTTTCTATTGAGAAATTGAGCAGAAAAAGTCACACCAGTTCAAGAACCAGCAAATCTTCTTCATCTGCACGGACTCAGATAGAGGCAGAGAGAGCAGCACTTGAAGATCGCGCTGCAGCCTTAAAGGAGAAGCACAAGCTGGAGGAGCAATCGGAATTGCTGAGAAAGAAAAAGGAAAGACTGGAGGTTGACACAGAAATGGCAGCCGTTGCTGCTAAATTAGCGGTATTTAAGGCCTCTGGTCACCAAGCTTTCTCAAACACACAATCAAATGGAATGGAATCATACTTTGAAAAAGGAGCAAGGTTAAAGGAAGTCTCTACCACGCTCGACCGACATGCCAAAGCATATCGACCAACATCTGTGGACTTGCAACAACAACCACCTATACAACAACAACAGTATGCATATAGGAATGCAACACATAACAGCACGGTCTGTCAACTGAAACCAGAAAATACACCACGCAAACCTCGCATGGATCATCCTCACGTGCAGCTAACAAATCCAGGTGTCATTCAGTCTCAACTTGCTCATAAAGGAAATGATGAAACATCAGCTCTCTGCAACCTACTGCAAAGGCAAAATGAAATAACAACATTGCTTATCCAACAGGCCTCTCATTTACTACCACCAAGAGAAATTCCATTTTTTGATGGGGATCCTCTGCAGTACAGAACATTTATCAGAGCCTTTGAACATTGTGTGGATAGTAAAGCAAGCAACAGAGGAGACTGTCTGTATTTTTTGGATAAGTACACAAGAGGTCAACCAAAAGAGCTAGTGCGTAGTTGTCAGCATATGGCTCCAGACAGAGGCTATGCTACAGCTAAGGATCTGCTACAGGAACACTTTGGGAATGAACACAAAGTTACTGCAGCATATATGGAGAAAGCCTTCTGCTGGCCTTCAGTGAAGCCTGAGGATGTCAAATCTCTCCAAGCCTATGCCCTCTTTTTGAGTGAGTGTTGTAATGCAATGGAGGACATACAGTACATGAAAGAACTGGATATGCCAGCGAATATGAGAGCAGTGATTCTGAAGCTTCCATACAAGCTAAGAGAAAAATAGAGTCTCTGCATGTGAGCTCCTGGAAAACCTAAATCACAATTTTGTTTGTGTTGCTCTCAAGGTCACACACTGGAGATGTGTCCACGATTGGAAGAGAAGACACATTGGGACAAGATTAACTTTCTTAAGGAAAATGGAATCTGTTTCGGCTGCCTTTGCATTGGGCATAGGAGCAAGGATTGCGATAAGCGCTTGACTTGCAAGGTGTGCAGCCTAAACCATCCCAGTGTTCTTCACATCTGCCAAAGAGAGAAAGTAGTCAACACAGACTCAAAAAGGCCAAAAGAACCATCATTGAGTAGCGCACATGTCTCTATACACACATGTAGTCATACAGGGGCCGGTAACAGTGATGGGATTCTATCCATCCTACCAATACAGGTGAAGTCCAATAACGGAGACAAAGTCATACAGACGTATGCTTTCCTAGATCCAGGCAGTACAGCAACATTTTGTTCTGAAAATCTGATGAGGCTTAATCTGAATGGACGGAAAACCCAAATCCACTTAAGAACCATGGGCTCAGGAGCAACAGTTTCCAGCTACATGTTGACTGATTTGGAGATTTCAAGTCTCACCGGGAAAAGATTCTATGATTTACCAGAGGTCTATACCCAGAAGAGGATGCCTGTAAGCACTGATAACCTCATCAAAAAAGAGGAGTTGGCAAAGTGGCCATACTTGGATGGTGTTGGTGCTCCTAGCATTCAAGCTGACGTGGAGTTGTTGATAGGTACCAACGCCTCCAAAATGCTTGAGCCTTGGGAAGTAATCAACAGCCATGGAAACGGACCTTATGCCATTAGGACCCTATTGGGGTGGGTTATTAATGGTCCCGTTCAAGGATGCAGTGATGAGCGGTGTGAGAGTGGCTACCCCGCTGCTACTGTTAACAGGATTTCCATACAATACCTGGAGGAATTGCTGAATAATCGGTACAACCATGATTTTAATGAAAGAACAGCAGAAGACAAAATGGAGATGTCAAGAAATGATGTGAAATTCATGACAATCATGAAACATCCAGTCAAGCTTCATGATGGGCACTATAGCTTGAACCTTCCCTTCAAAAGAGAAGAGGTCACGCTGCCAAACAATGTTGCCAAGCAGCGCATTCTTGGATTGAAGAGAAAGTTTGAAAGAAATGAGAAGTTCCATCAGGAATACACCAACTTTCTCAATGATGACATCAGTAAGAGGTATGCTGAACGTGTCCCTGAACATCAACTGATAACATACTTTTCTGACTGGAAAAGGTTGAAGAGGTCAGTTGCATGGATTCTGAAAATAAGAAAGACTCTACTGGCAATGAGTCAAAAAAGGAAACAAATGAGTCATGAGGATACAGACATGATTGGCAACAAACTGGAACAGGAAATGCACCAAATGAAAGCTGTGTTAAGGGGACAAAGTTTGACTCCAGACGATCTTTCAGGAGCAGAAACATCTATCCTTCGCTTCACTCAGCAAGAAAGGTTCCACGAGGAATTGGCGGTGTCAACATCTGGCAAACGTGAAGTAAAAAAGGATAGCACCGTTTACAAGCTGGACCCGGTTCTGGAAGCTGTATTGCTTAGAGTTAGAGTTGGAGGGAGATTGAATAAGGCAGCCATGCCTGAGGAGACAAAACATACGGTCATCCTATCCAAAACCCAACATGTATCCACTCCAATATTAAAGCACATTCACAAACCAAGGTGGGCCATGATGGAAGAAACCATGTTCTTTCCAGATTATGGATGAAGTACTGGATTACAAATGCTAATGCAGCAAGAAGACAGATCTTGTCCAACTGTGGCTTCAGTAAGCACCATAAAGGAAGAGTTCTCGAGACCTATCCTGACAGGAAAGGACTGGTGAGATCTGCACGAGTACAAACCAAAACTAGCACGCTGGACAGGCCAGTGACCAAACTTTGGCTTCTACAAGAAGCTGAAATATACCAAAGTTATTAGTGACCTCTTACCCTTACGGGAATTTGGGGTTTTTGTTTGTTTTGTTTATTAATTTTATTATGGATTTATTGGCTCCATTATATAAATATCTATTGAATTGTTTATGCCCTCCTGCCATTAACAATTAGGGGCCGGTGCTTTCTTGAATCAATCAATCAATCAATCATCTCCATCATGGTGGTGTCTCCACAGAGCCACGGCATCTGGAATCAATCAATCAATACATCAATCAATCAATCCATCAATCCATCAATCCATCAATCCATCAATCATCTCTATCATGTTGGCATCTCCACAGATCCATGGCATCTGGAATCAATTAAGTAATCAATCAATATCTTCTTGTGTCATTCGCCAGCATTCAGAACCATACAATAGGGTGGATAAACCACAGCTCTGATACAATTCGAGTTTGGTCTTGATGGTGTACTGCTGTGACCTCCATATGTTATTCAGTAGCCTTATCGAGACGATTCTTGAAGTCTTTATCTGTGCCCCCATCGTGTCTGACAGTGCTGCCCAAATATGTGAACTCGTCAGTTTTGGGAAGATCTTCTCCGTTAACCTGAATTGGTGAGGGATTTGGAATGTTCAGAGTCAACACTTCTGTTTTCTTTTTGCTGAACTTCAGGCCAATCTTCTGACCAAAATCACTGAGGGGGGATGTTTTCTCCTGCATGTGCCGATGAGTATGTGAAAGAAGAGAAAGATCATCTGCATAGTCTAGATCAGGGGTATTCAATTAAAATTCCAAAAGGTCCAGATTGAGAAAATCTCCTCGGGCAAAGGTCCGTAACATTACAATAATATCTAACTTGCGCTATTTAGTGCCATATATATATATATATATATATATATATATATTCAAGAAGCCTAGTAGTAGTAACGTCTCTGTGTCGTCAACAACTCTCAAATCAAATAAAGAAAGTACACATCAATTATATTTTAACAATTATTATTCTCACTTTTCAAATGTAACTGGATGGATTATAAATAATACATAGAAATACTGATTGATCACTTTCTACCTTTATCACTCATTGATCACTTTCTACCTGTATCACTCATTGATCACTTTCTACCTTTATCACTCATTGATCACTTTCTACCTGTATGACTCATTGATCACTTTCTACCTGTATGACTCATTGATCACTTTCTACCTTTATGACTCATTGATCACTTTCTACCTTTATGACTCATTGATCACTTTCTATCTTTATCACTCATTGATCACTTTCAACCTGTATGACTCATTGATCACTTTCTATCTTTATCACTCATTGATCACTTTCTATCTTTATCACTCATTGATCACTTTCTACCTTTATGACTCATTGATCACTTTCTATCTTTATCACTCATTGATCACTTTCTATCCTTATCACTCATTGATCACTTTCTATCTTTATCACTCATTGATCACTTTCTACCTTTGTCACTCATTGATCACTTTCTATCTTTATCACTCATTGATCACTTTCTACCTTTATGACTCATTGATCACTTTCTACCTGTATGACTCATTGATCACTTTCTACCTTTATCACTCATTGATCACTTTCTATCTTTATCACTCATTGATCACTTTCTACCTGTATGACTCATTGATCACTTTCTATCTTTATCACTGATTGATCACTTTCTACCTTTATCACTCATTGATCACTTTCTACCTTTATCACTCATTGATCACTTTCTACCTTTATCACTCATTGATCACTTTCTACCTGTATCACTCATTGATCACTTTCTACCTTTATCACTCATTGATCACTTTCTACCTGTATCACTCATTGATCACTTTCTACCTTTATCACTCATTGATCACTTTCTACCTGTATGACTCATTGATCACTTTCTACCTGTATGACTCATTGATCACTTTCTACCTTTATGACTCATTGATCACTTTCTACCTTTATGACTCATTGATCACTTTCTATCTTTATCACTCATTGATCACTTTCAACCTGTATGACTCATTGATCACTTTCTATCTTTATCACTCATTGATCACTTTCTATCTTTATCACTCATTGATCACTTTCTACCTTTATGACTCATTGATCACTTTCTATCTTTATCACTCATTGATCACTTTCTATCCTTATCACTCATTGATCACTTTCTATCTTTATCACTCATTGATCACTTTCTACCTTTGTCACTCATTGATCACTTTCTATCTTTATCACTCATTGATCACTTTCTACCTTTATGACTCATTGATCACTTTCTACCTGTATGACTCATTGATCACTTTCTACCTTTATCACTCATTGATCACTTTCTATCTTTATCACTCATTGATCACTTTCTACCTGTATGACTCATTGATCACTTTCTATCTTTATCACTGATTGATCACTTTCTACCTTTATCACTCATTGATCACTTTCTACCTTTATCACTCATTGATCACTTTCTACCTTTATCACTCATTGATCACTTTCTACCTGTATCACTCATTGATCACTTTCTACCTTTATCACTCATTGATCACTTTCTACCTGTATGACTCATTGATCACTTTCTACCTGTATGACTCATTGATCACTTTCTACCCTTATCACTCATTGATCACTTTCTATCTTTATCACTCATTAATCACTTTCTACCTGTATGACTCATTGATCACTTTCTACCTGTATGACTCATTGATCACTTTCTACCCTGATCACTCATTGATCACTTTCTACCTTTATCACTCATTGATCACTTTCTACCTTTTTGACTCATTGATCACTTTCTATCTTTATCACTCATTGATCACTTTCTACCTTTATGACTCATTGATCACTTTCTACCTTTATCACTCATTGATCACTTTCTACCTGTATCACTCATTGATCACTTTCTACCTTTATCACTCATTGATCACTTTCTACCTTTATGACTCATTGATCACTTTCTACCTGTATGACTCATTGATCACTTTCTATCTTTATCACTCATTGATCACTTTCTATTTGTATCACTCATTGATCACTTTCTACCCTTATCACTCATTGATCACTTTCTACCTTTATCACTCATTGATCACTTTCTACCTTTGTCACTCATTGATCACTTTCTATCTTTATCACTCATTGATCACTTTCTACCTTTATGACTCATTGATCACTTTCTATCTTTATCACTCATTGATCACTTTCTACCCTTATCACTCATTGATCACTTTCTATCTTTATCACTCATTGATCACTTTCTACCTTTGTCACTCATTGATCACTTTCTACCTTTATCACTCATTGATCACTTTCTACCTTTGTCACTCATTGATCACTTTCTATCTTTATCACTCATTGATCACTTTCTACCTGTATCACTCATTGATCACTTTCTACCTTTATCACTCATTGATCACTTTCTACCTTTATGACTCATTGATCACTTTCTACCTGTATGACTCATTGATCACTTTCTACCTTTATCACTCATTGATCACTTTCTATCTTTATCACTCATTGATCACTTTCTACCTGTATGACTCATTGATCACTTTCTATCTTTATCACTGATTGATCACTTTCTACCTTTATCACTCATTGATCACTTTCTACCTTTATCACTCATTGATCACTTTCTACCTTTATCACTCATTGATCACTTTCTACCTGTATCACTCATTGATCACTTTCTACCTTTATCACTCATTGATCACTTTCTACCTGTATGACTCATTGATCACTTTCTACCTGTATGACTCATTGATCACTTTCTACCCTTATCACTCATTGATCACTTTCTATCTTTATCACTCATTAATCACTTTCTACCTGTATGACTCATTGATCACTTTCTACCTGTATGACTCATTGATCACTTTCTACCCTGATCACTCATTGATCACTTTCTACCTTTATCACTCATTGATCACTTTCTACCTTTTTGACTCATTGATCACTTTCTATCTTTATCACTCATTGATCACTTTCTACCTTTATGACTCATTGATCACTTTCTACCTTTATCACTCATTGATCACTTTCTACCTGTATCACTCATTGATCACTTTCTACCTTTATCACTCATTGATCACTTTCTACCTTTATGACTCATTGATCACTTTCTATCTTTATCACTCATTGATCACTTTCAACCTGTATGACTCATTGATCACTTTCTATCTTTATCACTCATTGATCACTTTCTATCTTTATCACTCATTGATCACTTTCTACCTTTATGACTCATTGATCACTTTCTATCTTTATCACTCATTGATCACTTTCTATCCTTATCACTCATTGATCACTTTCTATCTTTATCACTCATTGATCACTTTCTACCTTTGTCACTCATTGATCACTTTCTATCTTTATCACTCATTGATCACTTTCTACCTTTATGACTCATTGATCACTTTCTACCTGTATGACTCATTGATCACTTTCTACCTTTATCACTCATTGATCACTTTCTATCTTTATCACTCATTGATCACTTTCTACCTGTATGACTCATTGATCACTTTCTATCTTTATCACTGATTGATCACTTTCTACCTTTATCACTCATTGATCACTTTCTACCTTTATCACTCATTGATCACTTTCTACCTTTATCACTCATTGATCACTTTCTACCTGTATCACTCATTGATCACTTTCTACCTTTATCACTCATTGATCACTTTCTACCTGTATGACTCATTGATCACTTTCTACCTGTATGACTCATTGATCACTTTCTACCCTTATCACTCATTGATCACTTTCTATCTTTATCACTCATTAATCACTTTCTACCTGTATGACTCATTGATCACTTTCTACCTGTATGACTCATTGATCACTTTCTACCCTGATCACTCATTGATCACTTTCTACCTTTATCACTCATTGATCACTTTCTACCTTTTTGACTCATTGATCACTTTCTATCTTTATCACTCATTGATCACTTTCTACCTTTATGACTCATTGATCACTTTCTACCTTTATCACTCATTGATCACTTTCTACCTGTATCACTCATTGATCACTTTCTACCTTTATCACTCATTGATCACTTTCTACCTTTATGACTCATTGATCACTTTCTACCTGTATGACTCATTGATCACTTTCTATCTTTATCACTCATTGATCACTTTCTATTTGTATCACTCATTGATCACTTTCTACCCTTATCACTCATTGATCACTTTCTACCTTTATCACTCATTGATCACTTTCTACCTTTGTCACTCATTGATCACTTTCTATCTTTATCACTCATTGATCACTTTCTACCTTTATGACTCATTGATCACTTTCTATCTTTATCACTCATTGATCACTTTCTACCCTTATCACTCATTGATCACTTTCTATCTTTATCACTCATTGATCACTTTCTACCTTTGTCACTCATTGATCACTTTCTACCTTTATCACTCATTGATCACTTTCTACCTTTGTCACTCATTGATCACTTTCTATCTTTATCACTCATTGATCACTTTCTACCTGTATCACTCATTGATCACTTTCTACCTTTATCACTCATTGATCACTTTCTACCTTTATGACTCATTGATCACTTTCTACCTGTATGACTCATTGATCACTTTCTATCTTTATCACTCATTGATCACTTTCTATCTGTATCACTCATTGATCACTTTCTACCCTTATCACTCATTGATCACTTTCTACCTTTATCACTCATTGATCACTTTCTACCTTTGTCACTCATTGATCACTTTCTATCTTTATCACTCATTGATCACTTTCTACCTTTATGACTCATTGATCACTTTCTATCTTTATCACTCATTGATCACTTTCTACCCTTATCACTCATTGATCACTTTCTATCTTTATCACTCATTGATCACTTTCTACCTTTGTCACTCATTGATCACTTTCTACCTTTATCACTCATTGATCACTTTCTACCTTTGTCACTCATTGATCACTTTCTATCTTTATCACTCATTGATCACTTTCTACCTTTGTCACTCATTGATCACTTTCTATCTTCATCACTCATTGATCACTTTCTACCTTTATGACTCATTGATCACTTTCTACCTGTATGACTCATTGATCACTTTCTACCTTTATCACTCATTGATCACTTTCTATCTTTATCACTCATTGATCACTTTCTACCTGTATCACTCATTGATCACTTTCTACCTTTATCACTCATTGATCACTTTCTACCTGTATGACTCATTGATCACTTTCTACCTGTATGACTCATTGATCACTTTCTACCTTTATGACTCATTGATCACTTTCTACCTTTATGACTCATTGATCACTTTCTATCTTTATCACTCATTGATCACTTTCAACCTGTATGACTCATTGATCACTTTCTATCTTTATCACTCATTGATCACTTTCTATCTTTATCACTCATTGATCACTTTCTACCTTTATGACTCATTGATCACTTTCTATCTTTATCACTCATTGATCACTTTCTATCCTTATCACTCATTGATCACTTTCTATCTTTATCACTCATTGATCACTTTCTACCTTTGTCACTCATTGATCACTTTCTATCTTTATCACTCATTGATCACTTTCTACCTTTATGACTCATTGATCACTTTCTACCTGTATGACTCATTGATCACTTTCTACCTTTATCACTCATTGATCACTTTCTATCTTTATCACTCATTGATCACTTTCTACCTGTATGACTCATTGATCACTTTCTATCTTTATCACTGATTGATCACTTTCTACCTTTATCACTCATTGATCACTTTCTACCTTTATCACTCATTGATCACTTTCTACCTTTATCACTCATTGATCACTTTCTACCTGTATCACTCATTGATCACTTTCTACCTTTATCACTCATTGATCACTTTCTACCTGTATGACTTATTGATCACTTTCTACCTGTATGACTCATTGATCACTTTCTACCCTTATCACTCATTGATCACTTTCTATCTTTATCACTCATTAATCACTTTCTACCTGTATGACTCATTGATCACTTTCTACCTGTATGACTCATTGATCACTTTCTACCCTGATCACTCATTGATCACTATCTACCTTTATCACTCATTGATCACTTTCTACCTTTTTGACTCATTGATCACTTTCTATCTTTATCACTCATTGATCACTTTCTACCTTTATGACTCATTGATCACTTTCTACCTTTATCACTCATTGATCACTTTCTACCTGTATCACTCATTGATCACTTTCTACCTTTATCACTCATTGATCACTTTCTACCTTTATGACTCATTGATCACTTTCTACCTGTATGACTCATTGATCACTTTCTATCTTTATCACTCATTGATCACTTTCTATCTGTATCACTCATTGATCACTTTCTACCCTTATCACTCATTGATCACTTTCTACCTTTATCACTCATTGATCACTTTCTACCTTTGTCACTCATTGATCACTTTCTATCTTTATCACTCATTGATCACTTTCTACCTTTATGACTCATTGATCACTTTCTATCTTTATCACTCATTGATCACTTTCTACCCTTATCACTCATTGATCACTTTCTATCTTTATCACTCATTGATCACTTTCTACCTTTGTCACTCATTGATCACTTTCTACCTTTATCACTCATTGATCACTTTCTACCTTTGTCACTCATTGATCACTTTCTATCTTTATCACTCATTGATCACTTTCTATCTTTATCACTCATTGATCACTTTCTATCTTTATCACTCATTGATCACTTTCTACCTTTGTCACTCATTGATCACTTTCTATCTTTATCACTCATTGATCACTTTCTACCTTTATGACTCATTGATCACTTTCTACCTGTATGACTCATTGATCACTTTCTACCTTTATCACTCATTGATCACTTTCTATCTTTATCACTCATTGATCACTTTCTACCTGTATGACTCATTGATCACTTTCTATCTTTATCACTCATTGATCACTTTCTACCTGTATGACTCATTGATCACTTTCTACCTTTATGACTCATTGATCACTTTCTATCTTTATCACTCATTGATCACTTTCTACCTTTATGACTCATTGATCACTTTCTATCTTTATCACTCATTGATCACTTTCTATCTTTATCACTCATTGATCACTTTCTACCTTTAACACTCATTGATCACTTTCTACCTTTATCACTCATTGATCACTTTCTACCTTTATGACTCATTGATCACGTTCTACCTGTATGACTCATTGATCACTTTCTACCTTTATCACTCATTGATCACTTTCTATCTTTATCACTCATTGATCACTTTCTACCTGTATGACTGATTGATCACTTTCTACCTTTATCACTGATTGATCACTTTCTACCTTTATCACTCATTGATAACTTTCTACCTTTATCACTCATTGATCACTTTCTACCTGTATCACTCATTGATCACTTTCTACCTGTATCACTCATTGATCACTTTCTACCTTTATGACTCATTGATCACTTTCTACCTTTATGACTCATTGATCACTTTCTATCTTTATCACTCATTGATCACTTTCTACCTTTATCACTCATTGATCACTTTCTACCTTTATGACTCATTGATCACGTTCTACCTGTATGACTCATTGATCACTTTCTACCTGTATGACTCATTGATCACGTTCTACCTGTATGACTCATTGATCACTTTCTACCTGTATGACTCATTGATCACTTTCTACCCTCATCACTCATTGATCACTTTCTACCTTTATCACTCATTGATCACTTTCTACCCTTATCACTCATTGATCACTTTCTACCTGTATCACTCATTGATCGCTTTCTACCTTTGTCTCTCATTGATCACTTTCTATCTTTATCACTCATTGATCACTTTCTACCTTAATGACTCATTGATCACTTTCTACCTTTATCACTCATTGATCACTTATTGATCACTTTCTATCTTTATCACTCATTGATCACTTTCTACCTTTATCACTCATTGATTACTTTCTACCTTTATCACTCATTGATTACTTTCTATCTTTATCACTCATTGATCACTTTCTACCTTATGACTCATTGATCACTTTCTACCTGTATGACTCATTGATCACTTTCTACCTTTATGACTCATTGATCACTTTCTACCTTTATGACTCATTGATCACTTTCTACCTTTATCACTCATTGATCACTTTCTACCTTTACCACTCATTGATCACTTTCTACCTTTATCACTCCTTGATCAGCTATTACCTTTATGACTCATTGATCACTTTCTATCTTTATCAGTCATTGATCAGCTATTACCTTGAAAATGAAAACTATTTAATTAAATCCTATAATCTTTTTTTTAAAGTTATTAAATGATAAACAGCCAAAAAAGTGAGGTACAAGGGTGAAATCAGATCATGTGGATCTGAAGATTCAGCATCTGGATTAATAATTTCTTCCCTTAAATTAGTTTGTAAACAGATTGCTGAAACAAAATAAATGGACTTTTATTTGTGTTTGCTGTTTCCAAACTGGGGGACATGAAATGCATTGTGTGCATCGGATCGTGAGTGTTTTAGGAGAGCAGAAGATACACACATGTATCCTTGAAAGTCCTCTGAATGAGGACTCAGTCCTTAGTAGAATCTTAAGGACATTGGAAAGACGGTCAGACTGACATTTGAAGACAGACAGACAGACTAAAGTTTATTTCTCACCCAGTATATATATCTCACCAGTATCTTGTCAGTACACACTGATTTATTCACACTGATTTCATTGACATTTAAAATATGATCATGTGTATGAGAGGGTTTAATATTCAGATAAGTTAATGTGACGGACTAGAAAAAGATTTTAATCAGATCATAAGCAGATATTAAGTCATCATCTTTCAGAGTTTTCACACTATTGTTTCAGTCTCATATTTTGGAGGTATAATATGTAACACTTCCGTATTAAATGTCTAAAGAGGACTAGACCTATGTTGAGCTGTGAACTTATATCATCCCAAGTGTTTCCAACAATTTTCAAACCCAGCAAAATCTGTGATTCTATTCAAGGTAACGTTTCATTTGGTCAGCTGTCAGTGGTGTGAAAACACCTTTGACCCCTCCAGTTGTTCTAACTTCTGGGGAAACACATCTGAGGGGATGTGAAATGAAATGCAATTCACTGTACACACTTATTTTAAAGTTGCTAGCCATCCCTGTGCACTAATAGGACATGAATTAATACAGCATGTCCGTAAAATAAAGTGAAGGATTACTGAGCTACAAAAAATAAAGTTAAAAAAGTGTTAAAATAATCCCTCCAGTCTTTAAATACATGTCTGTCAAATTGCAGACAGTTGCGTTCAACATTTTTTGGCTGGGTAGTCTACTCGTTTTATGGTAATTTAACAAGTTAACATGAGGTTGGCTGACGGTACTTGTGGCTATTTCATTAGAATGAAATGTCATGATGTGAATAATTGTGACTAAATAATGTGAATAAAACTGGAAGCTATTTTGTTGAGTTGCCTCTATGTGAGAAAGGAAAGAGTGTTGCTTTAATAAAGTCTCGGTTCAGACTCCATGTAATTATTTAATTACCTTCATAAGTATAGACACAACTCATAACCCTTGGCAGAAATTACATGATGTGCTTCTGAAGTTGGTGAAATTAAATATTTTATTCATCATAAACACTCAACAGGAACACATAAAGTTTCAGATTTCATGTCAATGTACATCATCATTGTGACCCGAGAGAGTAAAGTTTGTCAGAGAATCATAGTCAACTGGTGGGTCGGTGCTACAGTTTAGAGGGGTTAGGTTAAAGTGGGCACAGTTTGGGTTAGGTTGTTATTAGTGTAAATAAATGTAAAATAATGGATAAAGTTTGAATGAGATCTATTAAAATGCTTCAGTGTAAGTATAATCAGTGAACGTTTAATGTTAGTATTAAGTACGTTTTGTTAGTTTAAAGATAGAATGAATGAAAGTTTGTTAGTGTCAGTATTAAAGTATTACAGCCCGTTCTCATTCCCATGGCGTCAAATCAAACTAACGCTTTGTCACACCCTTTAGATTCTGTATGTCATGCAGTAGGCTTTCTAGTAACTACAATGTGAACATAGTCGTGTCAATATAAGACACTCAGACAAAATGCTTAGACTGTGATGACGTAGGGTGGGAGTAGAGGTGAGTGGGTCAAACAAAACACAGGACTTTCAACCAGGAGACCGGTGTCCTTGTCCCATAGTGTTGTTGAATTATTTTTAAGTTGCGTTAGTGATGTTTGTGTTGTGTTTTCTGTACTTGTGTTAAATTGTTTTTGTTAGATTTAGTTTACAGAGTTGTGTTTGAATTAACAACGTTAACCACATATTTACTGTGACCGTACTGGAGCGTCATAGTTTGATGTGCTGGACTGCAGTGTGTTAGAAAGTGATAACAGGGGTCAGTATGGGAAGAGTTGGAATGAGAACGTGTTCCGTATTACTTCACTTTAAACATCGACAAATTCATTTAAATGTCAGTTTTTAGAATTCATGTTGAGACAAAATAGAAAAAACATTAAATTCATCACCAAATATTTTACACACAAATTAAATTATGAAATGTTCCTGAAACAAAGTAAAGAAAACACTTGTTCACTAGTTTACATGTTTACAGTTCAGATGTCAGTCAGCTGATGCATCCAAACTTCAGTTTGTAAAATGATTTTACGGTTTGTCGTTCAGTGACGTTGAATCCTGTGTGGAATATAAAGTCTCCAATTATTTTTTTATATAAGAAATAAAAAAATTAAACTGCTGTTTGTCATCTGATTTACAAAATGGATCTAAACTACAGACAAGTAACACAGACACATTGACAGGTAGATTGGTACTAGACAGACCGTTGGACAGGTAAACACAGATAGACTGACAAATGGACAGACAGGTATTCTACAGATATCGTACCTGGCTAAGGGCGGGATGGTGCAGCTCATACACGTGACGATGTGGCATCACACCTGCTGAAGGAACTCCTGAAGCTGATGCTGAACGGCCAAGTTTACACACCAACTTTGATTCTGCAGATTAGATTGTTTTTACATCAATCCAAAAAAACTGATTTCGGAAGAAACTTCACTTGCTTTTTACCTAATGGTCATCTGACAGTGTTAGCACAACAATCACTGCAATATATTAAGGAGACAATATTACAAAAGGGCAGCAGAATCAAGCTATTCCTCAGACTCTGATGATCAGCTTCTGAGTCCAAACTGAAAATCGTATTTAATCCTGACCTCCTGTTATTATCTTCACATTTAAACCTGACCTCCTGTTATCATCTTTACATTTAAACCTGACCTCTTGTTATCATCTATACATTTAAACCTGACCTGCTATCATCTTTACATTGAAACCTGAACTTTTGTTATCATCTTTACATTCACACCTGACCTCCTGTTATCATCTTCACATTTAAACCTGACCTCTTGTTATCATCTTTACATTTAAACCTGACCTCTTGTTATCATCGTCACGTTCAAACCTGACCTCTTATTATCATCTTTACATTTAAACCTGACCTCTTGTTATCATCGTCACGTTCAAACCTGACCTCCTGTTGTCATCTTTATATTTAAACCTGACCTCCTGTTGTCATCTATACATTTAAACCTGAACTCCTGTTATCATCTTTACATTCACACCTGACCTCCTGTTATCATCTTTACATTTAAACCTGACCTCTTGTTATCATCGTCATGTTCAAACCTGACCTCCTATTGTCATCTTTACATTTAAACCTGACCTCCTGTTATCATCTTTACATTTAAACCTGACCTCTTGTTATCATCTATACATTTAAACCTGACCTCCTGTTATCATCTTTACATTGAAACCTGAACTTTTGTTATCATCTTCACATTTAGACCTGACCTCCTGTCATCATCTCCACATTTAAACCTGACCTCCTGTTATCATCTTTACATTCAAACCTGAACTTTTGTTATCATCTTCACATTTAGACCTGACCTCCTATTATCATCTTTACATTTAAACCTGAACTATTGTTATCATCTTCACATTTAGAGCTGACCTTGTTATCATCTTTACATTTAAACCTGAACTATTGTTATCATCTTCACATTTAGACCTGACCTGTTATCATCTTTACCTTTAAACCTGACCTCCTGTTATCATCTTTACATTTAGAACCTGAACTCTTGTTATCATCTTCACATTTAAACCTGACCTCTGGTTATCATCTTTACATTCAAACCTGAACTTTTGTTATCATCTTCACATTTAGACCTGACCTTCTGTTATCATCTTTACATTTAGAACCTGAACTCTTGTTATCATCTTCACATTTAAACCTGACCTCTGGTTATCATCTTTACATTTAAACCTGAACTATTGTTATCATCTATACATTTAAACCTGACCTGTTATCATCTTTACCTTTAAACCTGACCTCCTGTTATCATCTTTACATTTAGAACCTGAACTCTTGTTATCATCTTCACATTTAAACCTGACCTCTGGTTATCATCTTTACATTCAAACCTGAACTTTTGTTATCATCTTCACATTTAGACCTGACCTTCTGTTATCATCTTTACATTTAGAACCTGAACTCTTGTTATCATCTTCACATTTAAACCTGACCTCTGGTTATCATCTTTACATTTAAACCTGACCTCTTGTTATCATCGTCACGTTCAAACCTGACCTCTTATTATCATCTTTACATTTAAACCTGACCTCTTGTTATCATCTTTACATTTAAACCTGACTTCTTGTTATCATCGTCACGTTCAAACCTGACCTCCTGTTGTCATCTTTATATTTAAACCTGACCTCCTGTTGTCATCTATACATTTAAACCTGAACTCCTGTTATCATCTTTACATTCACACCTGACCTCCTGTTGTCATCTTTACATTTAAACCTGACCTCCTGTTATCATCTTTACATTTGAACCTGAACTATTGTTATCATCTTCACATTTAGAGCTGACGTTGTTATCATCTTTACATTTAAACCTGAACTATTGTTATCATCTTCACATTTAGACCTGACCTTCTGCTATCATCTTTACATTTAAACCTGACCTCCTGTTATCATCTTTACATTTAAACCTGACCTCTTGTTATCATCTATACATTTAAACCTGACCTGTTATCATCTTTACATTGAAACCTGAACTTTTCTTATCATCTTCACATTTAGACCTGACCTGTTATCATCTTTACATTGAAACCTGAACTATTGTTATCATCTTCACATTTAAACCTGACCTCCTGTTGTCATCTATACATTTAAACCTGAACTCCTGTTATCATCTTTACATTCACACCTGACCTCCTGTTGTCATCTTTACATTTAAACCTGACCTCCTGTTATCATCTTTACATTTAAACCTGACCTCTTGTTATCATCTATACATTTAAACCTGACCTTCTGTTATCATCTTTACATTTAAACCTGAACTATTGTTATCATCTTCACATTTAGAGCTGACGTTGTTATCATCTTTACATTTAAACCTGAACTATTGTTATCATCTTCACATTTAGACCTGACCTTCTGCTATCATCTTTACATTTAAACCTGACCTCCTGTTATCATCTTTACATTTAAACCTGACCTCTTGTTATCATCTATACATTTAAACCTGACCTGTTATCATCTTTACATTGAAACCTGAACTATTGTGTGACGGCCCCTGTCTCTAATCACTGCAAGTATGCTTTTGTCCCTCTGTCCCTAGAGAGCAGATTACCTGATGCAGAGCACCTGGTCCGGGAACAGGGAGGGCATAAAAACCCTGCTCTAGCGTTGCTTACGGCGGGTTTACTCTCCGGCGTACGTGGAGTGATCCCAGCCAGTTGCTGCCGGTTATTTTGGTTTTGGTTTCCTTTGGTTTTGCTGACAACACCCACACTTCATCCCACACGCATTCACGTTGACACTACTGATGTTATTGATTGACACACTTCATAAACTTAACTATTTCTTTATTTAGTCAAATAAACATTTTACGTTAACATCATTTGTTGTGTCTCTGCCGTATTTGTCATGGCCTAGGAGCCGGGTTATGACAAATTGGGGGCTCGTCCGGCTTTTTTCCCGTTTGTGCTGTGATTTAGGTAAGACTTGGGACGAGGTAGTTTTGTATTTGTGGGCATTTTGTACCTAGCGTGCGTTTTTCGTATTTGTTTGTTTGCAGCGTTTGGGTCAGCTAAACGGTAAAAATATGTCTGAAGGTTGGTTTTCATCTACGTTTCTGGGTGCATGCCTGTGAAAAGTTTGTTTGCTTCCTCCTTTGTTTACTTGTGCCGCCGGTAAACGTAGCTGCTCATGTGAGTATTGATTCAAGGGAAAGGACAACGGGTGGATATATCTACTGGGTAAGTTACGTTCATATTTATTTTTTTGGTCTTTTCTTATCCGGACTTGGTGAAGAGGACGTTTGTGGTTATGATTATGCTGCAGCGGGCCCAGATGACTCCTGCAAATTGCTCGGTGCGCAATTCTATCAAAGTGGTGCGGAGTTTTCCCTGGTAGACTGTAGCGACGTGGCCCTTTGGGTTCGTTGAGCTGGTTTTCTGTAGTGCTGTGGCGAACGTGGTTGAAGCTTGCTTGGGAGCATGTCCGTGGTTTCAGGGGAGTTGCTAGCCTGCTAGTCGCTCTGCTAAACCAGCGGTCTTCAGTGCATAAATACCCACCACCAGTAGCTGCATGAAGACTAGGGATGAGCTTAGTTAGCTGGGTTGATTTTTAGATAGCGGGGAGACTCCAAACCGGGGTGAGGAGTATTCCTCATTGCGCACAAGGGGAACATTTGTGGCGTCTGTCTGGTTCGGCTATGTGCGTAAACGTGGATTTGCTCGATGGGTAGTCGTTGTAAATAGTGGAAATGTCTGAGGTTGAGGCGTTCATTGCCGCTCCATCTCAGGAGTTCCTGGATATAGGCACAAGAGAGCAGTTGCTCTTGATTGCAGATCATTATTCAGTGATGGCTGTGTGGATACTAAGTTGCCAGTGAGACTAGTGGACTATGTGAATGGTTTTAGACATCGTTTGTTTGTAGCTGGAAGTATGGCACAGGAAAGGTTGTCGGTATCGCAAATGAAAATGAAGAAGTTGTATGACCGACGTACAGAGCGACATGAGTTCAGTCCGGGAGACCAGGTTCTAGCACTTATGCCTATGGTTGGTTCGCCATTTCAGGCTAAGTACACAGGTCCATACACAGTCATGGAGAAAACGTCTGAGTTGAATTATGTCATTGCAACGCCAGAACGTAGGAAGGTCAAGCGTCTCTGCCACATAAATCTCCTGAAACCGTACTTCAGGCGTGTAGTGGACACTGACTTGGGTCAGGAGGTGAAAGATGGGGTTCATCCGGCTCTTGCGGTAGCTTCAGAGCTTTTGGTGCATGAGGGAGATGGGGTGCCAGAGCCTGATGATAGTCTCCTGTATGGGCGTTTGAAAAATTCAGAATCACTTGTTAATTTAGACAAGTTGCTGACTCATCTGCCGGAGGCAAAATGTGAAGAAATGTCTGAGTTGGTACACAAATATCCGTGTTTGTTTGGCGATATTCCTTCACAAACTGAGTGGGCGGAGCATGATATTGATGTTGGAGATGCTCAGCCAATTAAGCAGCACTTCTACCGTATGCCGCCAGTTAAACGTGAGTATTTGGACGCTGAGGTGGAGTACATGCTCCAAAATAACATCGCTGTACCTACGTTATCTAGTTGGGCGTCTCCATGTATTTTGGTGCCCAAGCAGGATGGAACACCTAGATTCTGTACTGACATGAGGAAAGTGAATTCTGTGACAAAATCTGATTCTTTTCCTTTGCCACGTATGGATGACTGTATAGATCAGGTGGGGTCTGCAAAGTTTGTTAGCAAATTTGATTTGCTTAAAGGGTATTGGCAAGTTCCTTTGTCAAAGCGTGCGCAGGAAATTGCTGCATTTATCACACCGTCGGGTCTTTATTCCTATAAAGTGATGCCTTTTGGGTTGAAGAATGCCCCCGCGACATTTCAGCGGTTGATGAATCGCGTAGTTTCCGGATTGAAAGGTTGTGCGGTTTATCTGGATGATTTGGTCATTTACAGTGATACTTGGCATTCGCATCTTCAGCGCATTCGCGCACTGTTTGATCATTTGGCAGAAGCACGGCTCACCATTAATTTGGCCAAATGTGACTTTGGCAAGGCTACAGTGACATACCTCGGTCGTGTGGTAGGACAGGGCCGTGTAGCCCCAGTTCAGGCCAAGGTCATGGCAATGGCCGGATATCCACAACCCATGACAAAGAAGGAGTTGCAAAGGTTTTTGGGTTTAGTGGGGTACTATAGGAGTTTTTGTAAAAACTTTTCGACTATTGTGTTTCCTCTCACTGAACTACTCAAGGCCAAGGTGAAGTTTGTCTGGTCGTCTGAATGTCAGGGGGCTTTTGATAATGTTAAATCTCTGTTGTGCTCTTCTCCCGTGCTAGCTGCTCCTTGCTTTGATAGAGCGTTTATGCTCCAAGTAGATGCCAGCCAGGTGGGAGCAGGTGCCGTCTTGCTTCAGGATGACGACCAGGGATTGGTGAGGCCAGTCAGTTTTTTCTCGAAGAAGTTTAACAAGTACCAAGGAAATTACTCTGTTATTGAGAAGGAGGCTTTGTCGCTCATTTGGGCACTGCAACATTTTAATGTGTATGTAGGAACAGGAGAGCGGATTTTGGTGTATACAGATCACAATCCGTTGACGTTTTTGCATTCCATCAGATGCCCAAACCAGAGGCTGACACGATGGTCGTTGTTCCTTCAGGTTTACAACCTTGACATCAAACATATTAAAGGAAAAGACAATGTTATTGCTGATGCGTTGTCACGTGCACCGTTGCATTGATTAGCAGTATGCCGGTGATCCCTTGGGACACCGACTTTAAGGGGGGGGGTGTGACGGCCCCTGTCTCTAATCACTGCAAGTATGCTTTTGTCCCTCTGTCCCTAGAGAGCAGATTACCTGATGCAGAGCACCTGGTCCGGGAACAGGGAGGGCATAAAAACCCTGCTCTAGCGTTGCTTACGGCGGGTTTACTCTCCGGCGTACTTGGAGTGATCCCAGCCAGTTGCTGCCAGTTATTTTGGTTTTGGTTTCCTTTGGTTTCGCTGACAACACCCACACTTCATCCCACACGCATTCACGTTGACACTACTGATGTTATTGATTGACACACTTCATAAACTTAACTATTTCTTTATTTAGTCAAATAAACATTTTACGTTAACATCATTTGTTGTGTCTCTGCCGTATTTGTCATGGCCTAGGAGCCGGGTTATCATCTTCACATTTAGACCTGACCTCCTGTTATCATCTTTACATTCAAACCTGAACTTTTGTTATCATCTTCACGTTCAAACCTGACCTCCTGTTGTCATCTTTATATTTAAACCTGACCTCTTGTTATCATCTTTATATTTAAACCTGACCTCTTGTTATCATCTTTACATTCACACCTGACCTCCTGTTATCATCTTTACATTGAAACCTGAACTTTTGTTATCATCTTCACATTTAGACCTGACCTCCTGTCATCATCTTTACATTTAAACCTGAACTATTGTTATCATCTTTACATTCACACCTGACCTCCTGTTGTCATCTTTACATTTAAACCTGACCTCTTGTTATCATCTTTACATTTAAACCTGACCTCTTGTTATCATCTTTACATTTAAACCTGACCTCTTGTTATCATCGTCACGTTCAAACCTGACCTCTTATTATCATCTTTACATTCACACCTGACCTCCTGTTATCATCTTTACATTTAAACCTGACCTCTTGTTATCATCGTCATGTTCAAACCTGACCTCCTGTTGTCATCTTTACATTTAAACCTGACCTCTTGTTATCATCTATACATTTAAACCTGACCTCCTGTTATCATCTTTACATTGAAACCTGAACTTTTGTTATCATCTTCACATTTAGACCTGACCTCCTGTCATCATCTCCACATTTAAACCTGACCTCCTGTTATCATCTTTACATTTAACCCTGAACTTTTGTTATCATCTTCACATTTAGACCTCCTGTTATCATCTTTACATTTAAACCTGAACTATTGTTATCATCTTTACATTTAAACCTGAACTATTGTTATCATCTTTACATTTAAACCTGACCTTCTGTTATCATCTTTACATTTAAACCTGAACTATTGTTATCATCTTTACATTCACACCTGACCTCCTGTTGTCATCTTTACATTTAAACCTGACCTCTTGTTATCATCTATACATTTAAACCTGACCTGTTATCATCTTTACATTTAAACCTGACCTCTTGTTATCATCTATACATTTAAACCTGACCTGTTATCATCTTCACATTTAGACCTGACCTTCTGTTATCATCTTCACATTTAGACCTGAACTATTGTTATCATCTTCACAGTTAAACCTGACCTCCTGTTCTCATCTCTACAGTCAAAACTGACCTATTGTTATCATCTTCACATGTAAACCTGACCTCGATTATCATCTTCACATTTAAACCTGACCTCCTGTTCTCATCTCTACAGTCAAAACTGACCTTTTGTTATCATCTTCACATTTAAACCTGACCTCTTGTTATCATCTTTACATTTAAACCTGACCTCTTGTTATCATCTTTACATTTAAACCTGACCTCTTGTTATCATCGTCACGTTCAAACCTGACCTCTTGTTATCATCTTTACATTTAAACCTGACCTCTTGTTATCATCGTCACGTTCAAACCTGACCTCCTGTTGTCATCTTTATATTTAAACCTGACCTCCTGTTGTCATCTATACATTTAAACCTGAACTCCTGTTATCATCTTTACATTCACACCTGACCTCCTGTTATCATCTTTACATTTACACCTGACCTCTTGTTATCATCGTCACGTTCAAACCTGACCTCCTGTTGTCATCTATACATTTAAACCTGACCTCCTGTTATCATCTTTACATTTAAACCTGACCTCTTGTTATCATCATCACGTTCAAACCTGACCTCCTGTTGTCATCTTTATATTTAAACCTGACCTCCTGTTGTCATCTATACATTTAAACCTGAACTCCTGTTATCATCTTTACATTCACACCTGACCTCCTGTTATCATCTTTACATTTACACCTGACCTCTTGTTATCATCGTCACGTTCAAACCTGACCTCCTGTTGTCATCTATACATTTAAACCTGACCTCCTGTTATCATCTTTACATTGAAACCTGAACTTTTGTTATCATCTTCACATTTAGACCTGACCTCCTGTCATCATCTCCACATTTAAACCTGACCTCCTGTTATCATCTTTACATTTAAACCTGAACTTTTGTTATCATCTTCACATTTAGACCTCCTGTTATCATCTTTACATTTAAACCTGAACTATTGTTATCATCTTTACATTTAAACCTGACCTGTTATCATCTTTACATTTAAACCTGAACTATTGTTATCATCTTCACATTTAGAGCTGACCTTCTGTTATCATCTTTACATTTAAACCTGAACTATTGTTATCATCTTCACATTTAGACCTGACCTTCTGTTATCATCTTTACATTCACACCTGACCTCCTGTTATCATCTTCACATTTAAACCTGACCTCTTGTTATCATCTTTACATTTAAACCTGACCTCTTGTTATCATCGTCACGTTCAAACCTGACCTCTTATTATCATCTTTACATTTAAACCTGACCTCTTGTTATCATCTTTACATTTAAACCTGACCTCTTGTTATCATCGTCACGTTCAAACCTGACCTCCTGTTGTCATCTTTATATTTAAACCTGACCTCCTGTTGTCATCTATACATTTAAACCTGAAATCCTGTTATCATCTTTACATTCACACCTGACCTCTTGTTATCATCTATACATTTAAACCTGACCTCCTGTTATCATTTTTACATTGAAACCTGACCTCTTGTTATCATCGTCACGTTCAAACCTGACCTCTTATTATCATCTTTATATTTAAACCTGACCTCTTGTTATCATCTTTACATTTAAACCTGACCTCTTGTTATCATCGTCACGTTCAAACCTGACCTCCTGTTGTCATCTTTATATTTAAACCTGACCTCCTGTTGTCATCTATACATTTAAACCTGAAATCCTGTTATCATCTTTACATTCACACCTGACCTCTTGTTATCATCTATACATTTAAACCTGACCTCCTGTTATCATCTTTACATTGAAACCTGAACTTTTGTTATCATCTTCACATTTAGACCTGATCTGTTATCATCTTTACATTGAAACCTGAACTATTGTTATCATCTTCACATTTAGACCTGACCTCCTGTCATCATCTCCATATTTAAACCTGACCTCTTGTTATCATCTTTACATTTAAACCTGACCTCTTGTTATCATCGTCACGTTCAAACCTGACCTCCTGTTGTCATCTTTATATTTAAACCTGACCTCCTGTTGTCATCTATACATTTAAACCTGAACTCCTGTTATCATCTTTACGTTCACACCTGACCTCCTGTTATCATCTTTACATTTAAACCTGACCTCTTGTTATCATCGTCACGTTCAAACCTGACCTCCTGTTGTCATCTTTACATTTAAACCTGACCTCCTGTTATCATCTTTACATTTAAACCTGACCTCTTGTTATCATCTATACATTTAAACCTGACCTCCTGTTATCATCTTTACATTGAAACCTGAACTTTTGTTATCATCTTCACATTAAGACCTGACCTGTTATCATCTTTACATTAAAACCTGAACTATTGTTATCATCTTCACATTTAGACCTGACCTCCTGTCATCATCTCCACATTTAAACCTGACCTCCTGTTATCATCTTTACATTCAAACCTGACCTCTTGTTATCATCTTTACATTTAAACCTGACCTCCTGTTATCATCTTTACATTTAAACCTGAACTCCTGTTATCATCTTTACGTTCACACCTGACCTCCTGTTATCATCTTTACATTTAAACCTGACCTCTTGTTATCATCGTCACGTTCAAACCTGACCTCCTGTTGTCATCTTTACATTTAAACCTGACCTCCTGTTATCATCTTTACATTTAAACCTGACCTCTTGTTATCATCGTCACGTTCAAACCTGACCTCCTGTTGTCATCTTTATATTTAAACCTGACCTCCTGTTGTCATCTATACATTTAAACCTGAACTCCTGTTATCATCTTTACATTCACACCTGACCTCCTGTTATCATCTTTACATTTACACCTGACCTCTTGTTATCATCGTCACGTTCAAACCTGACCTCCTGTTGTCATCTATACATTTAAACCTGACCTCCTGTTATCATCTTTACATTTAAACCTGACCTCTTGTTATCATCATCACGTTCAAACCTGACCTCCTGTTGTCATCTTTATATTTAAACCTGACCTCCTGTTGTCATCTATACATTTAAACCTGAACTCCTGTTATCATCTTTACATTCACACCTGACCTCCTGTTATCATCTTTACATTTACACCTGACCTCTTGTTATCATCGTCACGTTCAAACCTGACCTCCTTTTGTCATCTATACATTTAAACCTGACCTCCTGTTATCATCTTTACATTGAAACCTGAACTTTTGTTATCATCTTCACATTTAGACCTGACCTCCAGTCATCATCTCCACATTTAAACCTGACCTCCTGTTATCATCTTTACATTTAAACCTGAACTTTTGTTATCATCTTCACATTTAGACCTCCTGTTATCATCTTTACATTTAAACCTGAACTATTGTTATCATCTTTACATTTAAACCTGACCTGTTATCATCTTTACATTTAAACCTGAACTATTGTTATCATCTTCACATTTAGAGCTGACCTTCTGTTATCATCTTTACATTTAAACCTGAACTATTGTTATCATCTTCACATTTAGACCTGACCTTCTGTTATCATCTTTACATTCACACCTGACCTCCTGTTATCATCTTCACATTTAAACCTGACCTCTTGTTATCATCTTTACATTTAAACCTGACCTCTTGTTATCATCGTCACGTTCAAACCTGACCTCTTATTATCATCTTTACATTTAAACCTGACCTCTTGTTATCATCTTTACATTTAAACCTGACCTCTTGTTATCATCGTCACGTTCAAACCTGACCTCCTGTTGTCATCTTTATATTTAAACCTGACCTCCTGTTGTCATCTATACATTTAAACCTGAAATCCTGTTATCATCTTTACATTCACACCTGACCTCTTGTTATCATCGTCACGTTCAAACCTGACCTCCTGTTGTCATCTATACATTTAAACCTGACCTCCTGTTATCATCTTTACATTTAAACCTGACCTCTTGTTATCATCATCACGTTCAAACCTGACCTCCTGTTGTCATCTTTATATTTAAACCTGACCTCCTGTTGTCATCTATACATTTAAACCTGAACTCCTGTTATCATCTTTACATTCACACCTGACCTCCTGTTATCATCTTTACATTTACACCTGACCTCTTGTTATCATCGTCACGTTCAAACCTGACCTCCTTTTGTCATCTATACATTTAAACCTGACCTCCTGTTATCATCTTTACATTGAAACCTGAACTTTTGTTATCATCTTCACATTTAGACCTGACCTCCAGTCATCATCTCCACATTTAAACCTGACCTCCTGTTATCATCTTTACATTTAAACCTGAACTTTTGTTATCATCTTCACATTTAGACCTCCTGTTATCATCTTTACATTTAAACCTGACCTCCTGTTATCATCTTTACATTTAAACCTGACCTCTTGTTATCATCTATACATTTAAACCTGACCTCCTGTTATCATCTTTACATTGAAACCTGAACTTTTGTTATCATCTTCACATTAAGACCTGACCTGTTATCATCTTTACATTAAAACCTGAACTATTGTTATCATCTTCACATTTAGACCTGACCTCCTGTCATCATCTCCACATTTAAACCTGACCTCCTGTTATCATCTTTACATTCAAACCTGACCTCTTGTTATCATCTTTACATTTAAACCTGACCTCCTGTTATCATCTTTACATTTAAACCTGAACTCCTGTTATCATCTTTACGTTCACACCTGACCTCCTGTTATCATCTTTACATTTAAACCTGACCTCTTGTTATCATCGTCACGTTCAAACCTGACCTCCTGTTGTCATCTTTACATTTAAACCTGACCTCCTGTTATCATCTTTACATTTAAACCTGACCTCTTGTTATCATCGTCACGTTCAAACCTGACCTCCTGTTGTCATCTTTATATTTAAACCTGACCTCCTGTTGTCATCTATACATTTAAACCTGAACTCCTGTTATCATCTTTACATTCACACCTGACCTCCTGTTATCATCTTTACATTTACACCTGACCTCTTGTTATCATCGTCACGTTCAAACCTGACCTCCTGTTGTCATCTATACATTTAAACCTGACCTCCTGTTATCATCTTTACATTTAAACCTGACCTCTTGTTATCATCATCACGTTCAAACCTGACCTCCTGTTGTCATCTTTATATTTAAACCTGACCTCCTGTTGTCATCTATACATTTAAACCTGAACTCCTGTTATCATCTTTACATTCACACCTGACCTCCTGTTATCATCTTTACATTTACACCTGACCTCTTGTTATCATCGTCACGTTCAAACCTGACCTCCTTTTGTCATCTATACATTTAAACCTGACCTCCTGTTATCATCTTTACATTGAAACCTGAACTTTTGTTATCATCTTCACATTTAGACCTGACCTCCAGTCATCATCTCCACATTTAAACCTGACCTCCTGTTATCATCTTTACATTTAAACCTGAACTTTTGTTATCATCTTCACATTTAGACCTCCTGTTATCATCTTTACATTTAAACCTGAACTATTGTTATCATCTTTACATTTAAACCTGACCTGTTATCATCTTTACATTTAAACCTGAACTATTGTTATCATCTTCACATTTAGAGCTGACCTTCTGTTATCATCTTTACATTTAAACCTGAACTATTGTTATCATCTTCACATTTAGACCTGACCTTCTGTTATCATCTTTACATTCACACCTGACCTCCTGTTATCATCTTCACATTTAAACCTGACCTCTTGTTATCATCTTTACATTTAAACCTGACCTCTTGTTATCATCGTCACGTTCAAACCTGACCTCTTATTATCATCTTTACATTTAAACCTGACCTCTTGTTATCATCTTTACATTTAAACCTGACCTCTTGTTATCATCGTCACGTTCAAACCTGACCTCCTGTTGTCATCTTTATATTTAAACCTGACCTCCTGTTGTCATCTATACATTTAAACCTGAAATCCTGTTATCATCTTTACATTCACACCTGACCTCTTGTTATCATCGTCACGTTCAAACCTGACCTCCTGTTGTCATCTATACATTTAAACCTGACCTCCTGTTATCATCTTTACATTTAAACCTGACCTCTTGTTATCATCATCACGTTCAAACCTGACCTCCTGTTGTCATCTTTATATTTAAACCTGACCTCCTGTTGTCATCTATACATTTAAACCTGAACTCCTGTTATCATCTTTACATTCACACCTGACCTCCTGTTATCATCTTTACATTTACACCTGACCTCTTGTTATCATCGTCACGTTCAAACCTGACCTCCTTTTGTCATCTATACATTTAAACCTGACCTCCTGTTATCATCTTTACATTGAAACCTGAACTTTTGTTATCATCTTCACATTTAGACCTGACCTCCAGTCATCATCTCCACATTTAAACCTGACCTCCTGTTATCATCTTTACATTTAAACCTGAACTTTTGTTATCATCTTCACATTTAGACCTCCTGTTATCATCTTTACATTTAAACCTGAACTATTGTTATCATCTTTACATTTAAACCTGACCTGTTATCATCTTTACATTTAAACCTGAACTATTGTTATCATCTTCACATTTAGAGCTGACCTTCTGTTATCATCTTTACATTTAAACCTGAACTATTGTTATCATCTTCACATTTAGACCTGACCTTCTGTTATCATCTTTACATTCACACCTGACCTCCTGTTATCATCTTCACATTTAAACCTGACCTCTTGTTATCATCTTTACATTTAAACCTGACCTCTTGTTATCATCGTCACGTTCAAACCTGACCTCTTATTATCATCTTTACATTTAAACCTGACCTCTTGTTATCATCTTTACATTTAAACCTGACCTCTTGTTATCATCGTCACGTTCAAACCTGACCTCCTGTTGTCATCTTTATATTTAAACCTGACCTCCTGTTGTCATCTATACATTTAAACCTGAAATCCTGTTATCATCTTTACATTCACACCTGACCTCTTGTTATCATCTATACATTTAAACCTGACCTCCTGTTATCATTTTTACATTGAAACCTGACCTCTTGTTATCATCGTCACGTTCAAACCTGACCTCTTATTATCATCTTTACATTTAAACCTGACCTCTTGTTATCATCTTTACATTTAAACCTGACCTCTTGTTATCATCGTCACGTTCAAACCTGACCTCCTGTTGTCATCTTTATATTTAAACCTGACCTCCTGTTGTCATCTATACATTTAAACCTGAACTCCTGTTATCATCTTTACATTCACACCTGACCTCCTGTTATCATCTTTACATTTACACCTGACCTCTTGTTATCATCGTCACGTTCAAACCTGACCTCCTTTTGTCATCTATACATTTAAACCTGACCTCCTGTTATCATCTTTACATTGAAACCTGAACTTTTGTTATCATCTTCACATTTAGACCTGACCTCCAGTCATCATCTCCACATTTAAACCTGACCTCCTGTTATCATCTTTACATTTAAACCTGAACTTTTGTTATCATCTTCACATTTAGACCTCCTGTTATCATCTTTACATTTAAACCTGAACTATTGTTATCATCTTTACATTTAAACCTGACCTGTTATCATCTTTACATTTAAACCTGAACTATTGTTATCATCTTCACATTTAGAGCTGACCTTCTGTTATCATCTTTACATTTAAACCTGAACTATTGTTATCATCTTCACATTTAGACCTGACCTTCTGTTATCATCTTTACATTCACACCTGACCTCCTGTTATCATCTTCACATTTAAACCTGACCTCTTGTTATCATCTTTACATTTAAACCTGACCTCTTGTTATCATCGTCACGTTCAAACCTGACCTCTTATTATCATCTTTACATTTAAACCTGACCTCTTGTTATCATCTTTACATTTAAACCTGACCTCTTGTTATCATCGTCACGTTCAAACCTGACCTCCTGTTGTCATCTTTATATTTAAACCTGACCTCCTGTTGTCATCTATACATTTAAACCTGAAATCCTGTTATCATCTTTACATTCACACCTGACCTCTTGTTATCATCTATACATTTAAACCTGACCTCCTGTTATCATTTTTACATTGAAACCTGACCTCTTGTTATCATCGTCACGTTCAAACCTGACCTCTTATTATCATCTTTACATTTAAACCTGACCTCTTGTTATCATCTTTACATTTAAACCTGACCTCTTGTTATCATCGTCACGTTCAAACCTGACCTCCTGTTGTCATCTTTATATTTAAACCTGACCTCCTGTTGTCATCTATACATTTAAACCTGAAATCCTGTTATCATCTTTACATTCACACCTGACCTCTTGTTATCATCTATACATTTAAACCTGACCTCCTGTTATCATCTTTACATTGAAACCTGAACTATTGTTATCATCTTTATATTTAAACCTGACCTCCTGTTGTCATCTATACATTTAAACCTGAAATCCTGTTATCATCTTTACATTCACACCTGACCTCTTGTTATCATCTATACATTTAAACCTGACCTCCTGTTATCATTTTTACATTGAAACCTGACCTCTTGTTATCATCGTCACGTTCAAACCTGACCTCTTATTATCATCTTTACATTTAAACCTGACCTCTTGTTATCATCTTTACATTTAAACCTGACCTCTTGTTATCATCGTCACGTTCAAACCTGACCTCCTGTTGTCATCTTTATATTTAAACCTGACCTCCTGTTGTCATCTATACATTTAAACCTGAAATCCTGTTATCATCTTTACATTCACACCTGACCTCTTGTTATCATCTATACATTTAAACCTGACCTCCTGTTATCATCTTTACATTGAAACCTGAACTTTTGTTATCATCTTCACATTTAGACCTGATCTGTTATCATCTTTACATTGAAACCTGAACTATTGTTATCATCTTCACATTTAGACCTGACCTCCTGTCATCATCTCCACATTTAAACCTGACCTCCTGTTATCATCTTTACATTCAAACCTGACCTCTTGTTATCATCTTTACATTTAAACCTGACCTCTTGTTATCATCGTCACGTTCAAACCTGACCTCCTGTTGTCATCTTTATATTTAAACCTGACCTCCTGTTGTCATCTATACATTTAAACCTGAACTCCTGTTATCATCTTTACGTTCACACCTGACCTCCTGTTATCATCTTTACATTTAAACCTGACCTCTTGTTATCATCGTCACGTTCAAACCTGACCTCCTGTTGTCATCTTTACATTTAAACCTGACCTCCTGTTATCATCTTTACATTTAAACCTGACCTCTTGTTATCATCTATACATTTAAACCTGACCTCCTGTTATCATCTTTACATTGAAACCTGAACTTTTGTTATCATCTTCACATTAAGACCTGACCTGTTATCATCTTTACATTAAAACCTGAACTATTGTTATCATCTTCACATTTAGACCTGACCTCCTGTCATCATCTCCACATTTAAACCTGACCTCCTGTTATCATCTTTACATTCAAACCTGACCTCTTGTTATCATCTTTACATTTAAACCTGACCTCCTGTTATCATCTTTACATTTAAACCTGAACTCCTGTTATCATCTTTACGTTCACACCTGACCTCCTGTTATCATCTTTACATTTAAACCTGACCTCTTGTTATCATCGTCACGTTCAAACCTGACCTCCTGTTGTCATCTTTACATTTAAACCTGACCTCCTGTTATCATCTTTACATTTAAACCTGACCTCTTGTTATCATCTTTACATTTAAACCTGACCTCTTGTTATCATCGTCACGTTCAAACCTGACCTCCTGTTGTCATCTATACATTTAAACCTGAAATCCTGTTATCATCTTTACATTCACACCTAACCTCTTGTTATCATCTATACATTTAAACCTGACCTCCTGTTATCATCTTTACATTGAAACCTGAACTATTGTTATCATCTTCACATTTAGATCTGACCTGTTATCATCTTTACATTGAAACCTGAACTATTGTTATCATCTTCACATTTAGACCTGACCTCCTGTCATCATCTCCACATTTAAACCTGACCTCCTGTTATCATCTTTACATTCAAACCTGAACTTTTGTTATCATCTTCACATTTAGACCTGACCTCCTGTTATCATCTTTACATTTAAACCTGAACTATTGTTATCATCTTCACATTTAGAGCTGACCTTCTGTTATCATCTTTACATTTAAACCTGAACTATTGTTATCATCTTCACATTGAGACCTGACCTTCTGTTATCATCTTTACATTCACACCTGACCTCCTGTTATCATCTTCACATTTAAACCTGACCTTCTGTTATCATCTTTACATTCACACCTGACCTCCTGTTATCATCTTTACATTTAAACCTGACCTCTTGTTATCATCGTCACGTTCAAACCTGACCTCCTGTTGTCATCTTTACATTTAAACCTGACCTCCTGTTATCATCTTTACATTTAAACCTGACCTCTTGTTATCATCTATACATTTAAACCTGACCTCCTGTTATCATCTTTACATTGAAACCTGAACTTTTGTTATCATCTTCACATTAAGACCTGACCTGTTATCATCTTTACATTAAAACCTGAACTATTGTTATCATCTTCACATTTAGACCTGACCTCCTGTCATCATCTCCACATTTAAACCTGACCTCCTGTTATCATCTTTACATTCAAACCTGACCTCCTGTTATCATCTTTACATTTAAACCTGAACTCCTGTTATCATCTTTACGTTCACACCTGACCTCCTGTTATCATCTTTACATTTAAACCTGACCTCTTGTTATCATCGTCACGTTCAAACCTGACCTCCTGTTGTCATCTTTACATTTAAACCTGACCTCCTGTTATCATCTTTACATTTAAACCTGACCTCTTGTTATCATCTTTACATTTAAACCTGACCTCTTGTTATCATCGTCACGTTCAAACCTGACCTCCTGTTGTCATCTATACATTTAAACCTGAAATCCTGTTATCATCTTTACATTCACACCTAACCTCTTGTTATCATCTATACATTTAAACCTGACCTCCTGTTATCATCTTTACATTGAAACCTGAACTTTTGTTATCATCTTCACATTTAGATCTGACCTGTTATCATCTTTACATTGAAACCTGAACTATTGTTATCATCTTCACATTTAGACCTGACCTCCTGTCATCATCTCCACATTTAAACCTGACCTCCTGTTATCATCTTTACATTCAAACCTGAACTTTTGTTATCATCTTCACATTTAGACCTGACCTCCTGTTATCATCTTTACATTTAAACCTGAACTATTGTTATCATCTTCACATTTAGAGCTGACCTTCTGTTATCATCTTTACATTTAAACCTGAACTATTGTTATCATCTTCACATTGAGACCTGACCTTCTGTTATCATCTTTACATTCACACCTGACCTCCTGTTATCATCTTCACATTTAAACCTGACCTTCTGTTATCATCTTTACATTCACACCTGACCTCCTGTTATAATCTTCACATTTAAACCTGACCTCTTGTTATCATCTTTACATTTAAACCTGACCTCGTTATCATCTTTACATTTAAACCTGACCTCTTGTTATCATCGTCACATTCAAACCTGACCTCTTGTTATCATCTTTACATTTAAACCTGACCTCTTGTTATCATCGTCACGTTCAAACCTGACCTCCTGTTGTCATCTTTATATTTAAACCTGACCTCCTGTTGTCATCTATACATTTAAACCTGAACTCCTGTTATCATCTTTACATTCACACCTGACCTCCTGTTATCATCTTTACATTTAAACCTGACCTCTTGTTATCATCGTCACGTTCAAACCTGACCTCCTGTTGTCATCTTTACATTTAAACCTGACCTCCTGTTATCATCTTTACATTTAAACCTGACCTCTTGTTATCATCTTTACATTTAAACCTGAACTATTGTTATCATCTTCACATTTAGACCTGACCTTCTGCTATCATCTTTACATTTAAACCTGACCTCCTGTTATCATCTTTACATTTAAACCTGACCTCTTGTTATCATCTATACATTTAAACCTGACCTGTTATCATCTTTACATTGAAACCTGAACTATTGTGTGACGGCCCCTGTCTCTAATCACTGCAAGTATGCTTTTGTCCCTCTGTCCCTAGAGAGCAGATTACCTGATGCAGAGCACCTGGTCCGGGAACAGGGAGGGCATAAAAACCCTGCTCTAGCGTTGCTTACGGCGGGTTTACTCTCCGGCGTACGTGGAGTGATCCCAGCCAGTTGCTGCCGGTTATTTTGGTTTTGGTTTCCTTTGGTTTTGCTGACAACACCCACACTTCATCCCACACGCATTCACGTTGACACTACTGATGTTATTGATTGACACACTTCATAAACTTAACTATTTCTTTATTTAGTCAAATAAACATTTTACGTTAACATCATTTGTTGTGTCTCTGCCGTATTTGTCATGGCCTAGGAGCCGGGTTATGACAAATTGGGGGCTCGTCCGGCTTTTTTCCCGTTTGTGCTGTGATTTAGGTAAGACTTGGGACGAGGTAGTTTTGTATTTGTGGGCATTTTGTACCTAGCGTGCGTTTTTCGTATTTGTTTGTTTGCAGCGTTTGGGTCAGCTAAACGGTAAAAATATGTCTGAAGGTTGGTTTTCATCTACGTTTCTGGGTGCATGCCTGTGAAAAGTTTGTTTGCTTCCTCCTTTGTTTACTTGTGCCGCCGGTAAACGTAGCTGCTCATGTGAGTATTGATTCAAGGGAAAGGACAACGGGTGGATATATCTACTGGGTAAGTTACGTTCATATTTATTTTTTTGGTCTTTTCTTATCCGGACTTGGTGAAGAGGACGTTTGTGGTTATGATTATGCTGCAGCGGGCCCAGATGACTCCTGCAAATTGCTCGGTGCGCAATTCTATCAAAGTGGTGCGGAGTTTTCCCTGGTAGACTGTAGCGACGTGGCCCTTTGGGTTCGTTGAGCTGGTTTTCTGTAGTGCTGTGGCGAACGTGGTTGAAGCTTGCTTGGGAGCATGTCCGTGGTTTCAGGGGAGTTGCTAGCCTGCTAGTCGCTCTGCTAAACCAGCGGTCTTCAGTGCATAAATACCCACCACCAGTAGCTGCATGAAGACTAGGGATGAGCTTAGTTAGCTGGGTTGATTTTTAGATAGCGGGGAGACTCCAAACCGGGGTGAGGAGTATTCCTCATTGCGCACAAGGGGAACATTTGTGGCGTCTGTCTGGTTCGGCTATGTGCGTAAACGTGGATTTGCTCGATGGGTAGTCGTTGTAAATAGTGGAAATGTCTGAGGTTGAGGCGTTCATTGCCGCTCCATCTCAGGAGTTCCTGGATATAGGCACAAGAGAGCAGTTGCTCTTGATTGCAGATCATTATTCAGTGATGGCTGTGTGGATACTAAGTTGCCAGTGAGACTAGTGGACTATGTGAATGGTTTTAGACATCGTTTGTTTGTAGCTGGAAGTATGGCACAGGAAAGGTTGTCGGTATCGCAAATGAAAATGAAGAAGTTGTATGACCGACGTACAGAGCGACATGAGTTCAGTCCGGGAGACCAGGTTCTAGCACTTATGCCTATGGTTGGTTCGCCATTTCAGGCTAAGTACACAGGTCCATACACAGTCATGGAGAAAACGTCTGAGTTGAATTATGTCATTGCAACGCCAGAACGTAGGAAGGTCAAGCGTCTCTGCCACATAAATCTCCTGAAACCGTACTTCAGGCGTGTAGTGGACACTGACTTGGGTCAGGAGGTGAAAGATGGGGTTCATCCGGCTCTTGCGGTAGCTTCAGAGCTTTTGGTGCATGAGGGAGATGGGGTGCCAGAGCCTGATGATAGTCTCCTGTATGGGCGTTTGAAAAATTCAGAATCACTTGTTAATTTAGACAAGTTGCTGACTCATCTGCCGGAGGCAAAATGTGAAGAAATGTCTGAGTTGGTACACAAATATCCGTGTTTGTTTGGCGATATTCCTTCACAAACTGAGTGGGCGGAGCATGATATTGATGTTGGAGATGCTCAGCCAATTAAGCAGCACTTCTACCGTATGCCGCCAGTTAAACGTGAGTATTTGGACGCTGAGGTGGAGTACATGCTCCAAAATAACATCGCTGTACCTACGTTATCTAGTTGGGCGTCTCCATGTATTTTGGTGCCCAAGCAGGATGGAACACCTAGATTCTGTACTGACATGAGGAAAGTGAATTCTGTGACAAAATCTGATTCTTTTCCTTTGCCACGTATGGATGACTGTATAGATCAGGTGGGGTCTGCAAAGTTTGTTAGCAAATTTGATTTGCTTAAAGGGTATTGGCAAGTTCCTTTGTCAAAGCGTGCGCAGGAAATTGCTGCATTTATCACACCGTCGGGTCTTTATTCCTATAAAGTGATGCCTTTTGGGTTGAAGAATGCCCCCGCGACATTTCAGCGGTTGATGAATCGCGTAGTTTCCGGATTGAAAGGTTGTGCGGTTTATCTGGATGATTTGGTCATTTACAGTGATACTTGGCATTCGCATCTTCAGCGCATTCGCGCACTGTTTGATCATTTGGCAGAAGCACGGCTCACCATTAATTTGGCCAAATGTGACTTTGGCAAGGCTACAGTGACATACCTCGGTCGTGTGGTAGGACAGGGCCGTGTAGCCCCAGTTCAGGCCAAGGTCATGGCAATGGCCGGATATCCACAACCCATGACAAAGAAGGAGTTGCAAAGGTTTTTGGGTTTAGTGGGGTACTATAGGAGTTTTTGTAAAAACTTTTCGACTATTGTGTTTCCTCTCACTGAACTACTCAAGGCCAAGGTGAAGTTTGTCTGGTCGTCTGAATGTCAGGGGGCTTTTGATAATGTTAAATCTCTGTTGTGCTCTTCTCCCGTGCTAGCTGCTCCTTGCTTTGATAGAGCGTTTATGCTCCAAGTAGATGCCAGCCAGGTGGGAGCAGGTGCCGTCTTGCTTCAGGATGACGACCAGGGATTGGTGAGGCCAGTCAGTTTTTTCTCGAAGAAGTTTAACAAGTACCAAGGAAATTACTCTGTTATTGAGAAGGAGGCTTTGTCGCTCATTTGGGCACTGCAACATTTTAATGTGTATGTAGGAACAGGAGAGCGGATTTTGGTGTATACAGATCACAATCCGTTGACGTTTTTGCATTCCATCAGATGCCCAAACCAGAGGCTGACACGATGGTCGTTGTTCCTTCAGGTTTACAACCTTGACATCAAACATATTAAAGGAAAAGACAATGTTATTGCTGATGCGTTGTCACGTGCACCGTTGCATTGATTAGCAGTATGCCGGTGATCCCTTGGGACACCGACTTTAAGGGGGGGGGTGTGACGGCCCCTGTCTCTAATCACTGCAAGTATGCTTTTGTCCCTCTGTCCCTAGAGAGCAGATTACCTGATGCAGAGCACCTGGTCCGGGAACAGGGAGGGCATAAAAACCCTGCTCTAGCGTTGCTTACGGCGGGTTTACTCTCCGGCGTACTTGGAGTGATCCCAGCCAGTTGCTGCCAGTTATTTTGGTTTTGGTTTCCTTTGGTTTCGCTGACAACACCCACACTTCATCCCACACGCATTCACGTTGACACTACTGATGTTATTGATTGACACACTTCATAAACTTAACTATTTCTTTATTTAGTCAAATAAACATTTTACGTTAACATCATTTGTTGTGTCTCTGCCGTATTTGTCATGGCCTAGGAGCCGGGTTATCATCTTCACATTTAGACCTGACCTCCTGTTATCATCTTTACATTCAAACCTGAACTTTTGTTATCATCTTCACGTTCAAACCTGACCTCCTGTTGTCATCTTTATATTTAAACCTGACCTCTTGTTATCATCTTTATATTTAAACCTGACCTCTTGTTATCATCTTTACATTCACACCTGACCTCCTGTTATCATCTTTACATTGAAACCTGAACTTTTGTTATCATCTTCACATTTAGACCTGACCTCCTGTCATCATCTTTACATTTAAACCTGAACTATTGTTATCATCTTTACATTCACACCTGACCTCCTGTTGTCATCTTTACATTTAAACCTGACCTCTTGTTATCATCTTTACATTTAAACCTGACCTCTTGTTATCATCTTTACATTTAAACCTGACCTCTTGTTATCATCGTCACGTTCAAACCTGACCTCTTATTATCATCTTTACATTCACACCTGACCTCCTGTTATCATCTTTACATTTAAACCTGACCTCTTGTTATCATCGTCATGTTCAAACCTGACCTCCTGTTGTCATCTTTACATTTAAACCTGACCTCTTGTTATCATCTATACATTTAAACCTGACCTCCTGTTATCATCTTTACATTGAAACCTGAACTTTTGTTATCATCTTCACATTTAGACCTGACCTCCTGTCATCATCTCCACATTTAAACCTGACCTCCTGTTATCATCTTTACATTTAAACCTGAACTTTTGTTATCATCTTCACATTTAGACCTCCTGTTATCATCTTTACATTTAAACCTGAACTATTGTTATCATCTTTACATTTAAACCTGAACTATTGTTATCATCTATACATTTAAACCTGACCTGTTATCATCTTTACATTTAAACCTGACCTCTTGTTATCATCTATACATTTAAACCTGACCTGTTATCATCTTCACATTTAGACCTGACCTTCTGTTATCATCTTCACATTTAGACCTGAACTATTGTTATCATCTTCACAGTTAAACCTGACCTCCTGTTCTCATCTCTACAGTCAAAACTGACCTATTGTTATCATCTTCACATGTAAACCTGACCTCGATTATCATCTTCACATTTAAACCTGACCTCCTGTTCTCATCTCTACAGTCAAAACTGACCTTTTGTTATCATCTTCACATTTAAACCTGACCTCTTGTTATCATCTTTACATTTAAACCTGACCTCTTGTTATCATCTTTACATTTAAACCTGACCTCTTGTTATCATCGTCACGTTCAAACCTGACCTCTTGTTATCATCTTTACATTTAAACCTGACCTCTTGTTATCATCGTCACGTTCAAACCTGACCTCCTGTTGTCATCTTTATATTTAAACCTGACCTCCTGTTGTCATCTATACATTTAAACCTGAACTCCTGTTATCATCTTTACATTCACACCTGACCTCCTGTTATCATCTTTACATTTACACCTGACCTCTTGTTATCATCGTCACGTTCAAACCTGACCTCCTGTTGTCATCTATACATTTAAACCTGACCTCCTGTTATCATCTTTACATTTAAACCTGACCTCTTGTTATCATCATCACGTTCAAACCTGACCTCCTGTTGTCATCTTTATATTTAAACCTGACCTCCTGTTGTCATCTATACATTTAAACCTGAACTCCTGTTATCATCTTTACATTCACACCTGACCTCCTGTTATCATCTTTACATTTACACCTGACCTCTTGTTATCATCGTCACGTTCAAACCTGACCTCCTGTTGTCATCTATACATTTAAACCTGACCTCCTGTTATCATCTTTACATTGAAACCTGAACTTTTGTTATCATCTTCACATTTAGACCTGACCTCCTGTCATCATCTCCACATTTAAACCTGACCTCCTGTTATCATCTTTACATTTAAACCTGAACTTTTGTTATCATCTTCACATTTAGACCTCCTGTTATCATCTTTACATTTAAACCTGAACTATTGTTATCATCTTTACATTTAAACCTGACCTGTTATCATCTTTACATTTAAACCTGAACTATTGTTATCATCTTCACATTTAGAGCTGACCTTCTGTTATCATCTTTACATTTAAACCTGAACTATTGTTATCATCTTCACATTTAGACCTGACCTTCTGTTATCATCTTTACATTCACACCTGACCTCCTGTTATCATCTTCACATTTAAACCTGACCTCTTGTTATCATCTTTACATTTAAACCTGACCTCTTGTTATCATCGTCACGTTCAAACCTGACCTCTTATTATCATCTTTACATTTAAACCTGACCTCTTGTTATCATCTTTACATTTAAACCTGACCTCTTGTTATCATCGTCACGTTCAAACCTGACCTCCTGTTGTCATCTTTATATTTAAACCTGACCTCCTGTTGTCATCTATACATTTAAACCTGAAATCCTGTTATCATCTTTACATTCACACCTGACCTCTTGTTATCATCTATACATTTAAACCTGACCTCCTGTTATCATTTTTACATTGAAACCTGACCTCTTGTTATCATCGTCACGTTCAAACCTGACCTCTTATTATCATCTTTATATTTAAACCTGACCTCTTGTTATCATCTTTACATTTAAACCTGACCTCTTGTTATCATCGTCACGTTCAAACCTGACCTCCTGTTGTCATCTTTATATTTAAACCTGACCTCCTGTTGTCATCTATACATTTAAACCTGAAATCCTGTTATCATCTTTACATTCACACCTGACCTCTTGTTATCATCTATACATTTAAACCTGACCTCCTGTTATCATCTTTACATTGAAACCTGAACTTTTGTTATCATCTTCACATTTAGACCTGATCTGTTATCATCTTTACATTGAAACCTGAACTATTGTTATCATCTTCACATTTAGACCTGACCTCCTGTCATCATCTCCATATTTAAACCTGACCTCCTGTTATCATCTTTACATTCAAACCTGACCTCTTGTTATCATCTTTACATTTAAACCTGACCTCTTGTTATCATCGTCACGTTCAAACCTGACCTCCTGTTGTCATCTTTATATTTAAACCTGACCTCCTGTTGTCATCTATACATTTAAACCTGAACTCCTGTTATCATCTTTACGTTCACACCTGACCTCCTGTTATCATCTTTACATTTAAACCTGACCTCTTGTTATCATCGTCACGTTCAAACCTGACCTCCTGTTGTCATCTTTACATTTAAACCTGACCTCCTGTTATCATCTTTACATTTAAACCTGACCTCTTGTTATCATCTATACATTTAAACCTGACCTCCTGTTATCATCTTTACATTGAAACCTGAACTTTTGTTATCATCTTCACATTAAGACCTGACCTGTTATCATCTTTACATTAAAACCTGAACTATTGTTATCATCTTCACATTTAGACCTGACCTCCTGTCATCATCTCCACATTTAAACCTGACCTCCTGTTATCATCTTTACATTCAAACCTGACCTCTTGTTATCATCTTTACATTTAAACCTGACCTCCTGTTATCATCTTTACATTTAAACCTGAACTCCTGTTATCATCTTTACGTTCACACCTGACCTCCTGTTATCATCTTTACATTTAAACCTGACCTCTTGTTATCATCGTCACGTTCAAACCTGACCTCCTGTTGTCATCTTTACATTTAAACCTGACCTCCTGTTATCATCTTTACATTTAAACCTGACCTCTTGTTATCATCGTCACGTTCAAACCTGACCTCCTGTTGTCATCTTTATATTTAAACCTGACCTCCTGTTGTCATCTATACATTTAAACCTGAACTCCTGTTATCATCTTTACATTCACACCTGACCTCCTGTTATCATCTTTACATTTACACCTGACCTCTTGTTATCATCGTCACGTTCAAACCTGACCTCCTGTTGTCATCTATACATTTAAACCTGACCTCCTGTTATCATCTTTACATTTAAACCTGACCTCTTGTTATCATCATCACGTTCAAACCTGACCTCCTGTTGTCATCTTTATATTTAAACCTGACCTCCTGTTGTCATCTATACATTTAAACCTGAACTCCTGTTATCATCTTTACATTCACACCTGACCTCCTGTTATCATCTTTACATTTACACCTGACCTCTTGTTATCATCGTCACGTTCAAACCTGACCTCCTTTTGTCATCTATACATTTAAACCTGACCTCCTGTTATCATCTTTACATTGAAACCTGAACTTTTGTTATCATCTTCACATTTAGACCTGACCTCCAGTCATCATCTCCACATTTAAACCTGACCTCCTGTTATCATCTTTACATTTAAACCTGAACTTTTGTTATCATCTTCACATTTAGACCTCCTGTTATCATCTTTACATTTAAACCTGAACTATTGTTATCATCTTTACATTTAAACCTGACCTGTTATCATCTTTACATTTAAACCTGAACTATTGTTATCATCTTCACATTTAGAGCTGACCTTCTGTTATCATCTTTACATTTAAACCTGAACTATTGTTATCATCTTCACATTTAGACCTGACCTTCTGTTATCATCTTTACATTCACACCTGACCTCCTGTTATCATCTTCACATTTAAACCTGACCTCTTGTTATCATCTTTACATTTAAACCTGACCTCTTGTTATCATCGTCACGTTCAAACCTGACCTCTTATTATCATCTTTACATTTAAACCTGACCTCTTGTTATCATCTTTACATTTAAACCTGACCTCTTGTTATCATCGTCACGTTCAAACCTGACCTCCTGTTGTCATCTTTATATTTAAACCTGACCTCCTGTTGTCATCTATACATTTAAACCTGAAATCCTGTTATCATCTTTACATTCACACCTGACCTCTTGTTATCATCGTCACGTTCAAACCTGACCTCCTGTTGTCATCTATACATTTAAACCTGACCTCCTGTTATCATCTTTACATTTAAACCTGACCTCTTGTTATCATCATCACGTTCAAACCTGACCTCCTGTTGTCATCTTTATATTTAAACCTGACCTCCTGTTGTCATCTATACATTTAAACCTGAACTCCTGTTATCATCTTTACATTCACACCTGACCTCCTGTTATCATCTTTACATTTACACCTGACCTCTTGTTATCATCGTCACGTTCAAACCTGACCTCCTTTTGTCATCTATACATTTAAACCTGACCTCCTGTTATCATCTTTACATTGAAACCTGAACTTTTGTTATCATCTTCACATTTAGACCTGACCTCCAGTCATCATCTCCACATTTAAACCTGACCTCCTGTTATCATCTTTACATTTAAACCTGAACTTTTGTTATCATCTTCACATTTAGACCTCCTGTTATCATCTTTACATTTAAACCTGAACTATTGTTATCATCTTTACATTTAAACCTGACCTGTTATCATCTTTACATTTAAACCTGAACTATTGTTATCATCTTCACATTTAGAGCTGACCTTCTGTTATCATCTTTACATTTAAACCTGAACTATTGTTATCATCTTCACATTTAGACCTGACCTTCTGTTATCATCTTTACATTCACACCTGACCTCCTGTTATCATCTTCACATTTAAACCTGACCTCTTGTTATCATCTTTACATTTAAACCTGACCTCTTGTTATCATCGTCACGTTCAAACCTGACCTCTTATTATCATCTTTACATTTAAACCTGACCTCTTGTTATCATCTTTACATTTAAACCTGACCTCTTGTTATCATCGTCACGTTCAAACCTGACCTCCTGTTGTCATCTTTATATTTAAACCTGACCTCCTGTTGTCATCTATACATTTAAACCTGAAATCCTGTTATCATCTTTACATTCACACCTGACCTCTTGTTATCATCTATACATTTAAACCTGACCTCCTGTTATCATTTTTACATTGAAACCTGACCTCTTGTTATCATCGTCACGTTCAAACCTGACCTCTTATTATCATCTTTACATTTAAACCTGACCTCTTGTTATCATCTTTACATTTAAACCTGACCTCTTGTTATCATCGTCACGTTCAAACCTGACCTCCTGTTGTCATCTTTATATTTAAACCTGACCTCCTGTTGTCATCTATACATTTAAACCTGAACTCCTGTTATCATCTTTACATTCACACCTGACCTCCTGTTATCATCTTTACATTTACACCTGACCTCTTGTTATCATCGTCACGTTCAAACCTGACCTCCTTTTGTCATCTATACATTTAAACCTGACCTCCTGTTATCATCTTTACATTGAAACCTGAACTTTTGTTATCATCTTCACATTTAGACCTGACCTCCAGTCATCATCTCCACATTTAAACCTGACCTCCTGTTATCATCTTTACATTTAAACCTGAACTTTTGTTATCATCTTCACATTTAGACCTCCTGTTATCATCTTTACATTTAAACCTGAACTATTGTTATCATCTTTACATTTAAACCTGACCTGTTATCATCTTTACATTTAAACCTGAACTATTGTTATCATCTTCACATTTAGAGCTGACCTTCTGTTATCATCTTTACATTTAAACCTGAACTATTGTTATCATCTTCACATTTAGACCTGACCTTCTGTTATCATCTTTACATTCACACCTGACCTCCTGTTATCATCTTCACATTTAAACCTGACCTCTTGTTATCATCTTTACATTTAAACCTGACCTCTTGTTATCATCGTCACGTTCAAACCTGACCTCTTATTATCATCTTTACATTTAAACCTGACCTCTTGTTATCATCTTTACATTTAAACCTGACCTCTTGTTATCATCGTCACGTTCAAACCTGACCTCCTGTTGTCATCTTTATATTTAAACCTGACCTCCTGTTGTCATCTATACATTTAAACCTGAAATCCTGTTATCATCTTTACATTCACACCTGACCTCTTGTTATCATCTATACATTTAAACCTGACCTCCTGTTATCATTTTTACATTGAAACCTGACCTCTTGTTATCATCGTCACGTTCAAACCTGACCTCTTATTATCATCTTTACATTTAAACCTGACCTCTTGTTATCATCTTTACATTTAAACCTGACCTCTTGTTATCATCGTCACGTTCAAACCTGACCTCCTGTTGTCATCTTTATATTTAAACCTGACCTCCTGTTGTCATCTATACATTTAAACCTGAAATCCTGTTATCATCTTTACATTCACACCTGACCTCTTGTTATCATCTATACATTTAAACCTGACCTCCTGTTATCATCTTTACATTGAAACCTGAACTTTTGTTATCATCTTCACATTTAGACCTGATCTGTTATCATCTTTACATTGAAACCTGAACTATTGTTATCATCTTTATATTTAAACCTGACCTCCTGTTGTCATCTATACATTTAAACCTGAAATCCTGTTATCATCTTTACATTCACACCTGACCTCTTGTTATCATCTATACATTTAAACCTGACCTCCTGTTATCATTTTTACATTGAAACCTGACCTCTTGTTATCATCGTCACGTTCAAACCTGACCTCTTATTATCATCTTTACATTTAAACCTGACCTCTTGTTATCATCTTTACATTTAAACCTGACCTCTTGTTATCATCGTCACGTTCAAACCTGACCTCCTGTTGTCATCTTTATATTTAAACCTGACCTCCTGTTGTCATCTATACATTTAAACCTGAAATCCTGTTATCATCTTTACATTCACACCTGACCTCTTGTTATCATCTATACATTTAAACCTGACCTCCTGTTATCATCTTTACATTGAAACCTGAACTTTTGTTATCATCTTCACATTTAGACCTGATCTGTTATCATCTTTACATTGAAACCTGAACTATTGTTATCATCTTCACATTTAGACCTGACCTCCTGTCATCATCTCCACATTTAAACCTGACCTCCTGTTATCATCTTTACATTCAAACCTGACCTCTTGTTATCATCTTTACATTTAAACCTGACCTCTTGTTATCATCGTCACGTTCAAACCTGACCTCCTGTTGTCATCTTTATATTTAAACCTGACCTCCTGTTGTCATCTATACATTTAAACCTGAACTCCTGTTATCATCTTTACGTTCACACCTGACCTCCTGTTATCATCTTTACATTTAAACCTGACCTCTTGTTATCATCGTCACGTTCAAACCTGACCTCCTGTTGTCATCTTTACATTTAAACCTGACCTCCTGTTATCATCTTTACATTTAAACCTGACCTCTTGTTATCATCTATACATTTAAACCTGACCTCCTGTTATCATCTTTACATTGAAACCTGAACTTTTGTTATCATCTTCACATTAAGACCTGACCTGTTATCATCTTTACATTAAAACCTGAACTATTGTTATCATCTTCACATTTAGACCTGACCTCCTGTCATCATCTCCACATTTAAACCTGACCTCCTGTTATCATCTTTACATTCAAACCTGACCTCTTGTTATCATCTTTACATTTAAACCTGACCTCCTGTTATCATCTTTACATTTAAACCTGAACTCCTGTTATCATCTTTACGTTCACACCTGACCTCCTGTTATCATCTTTACATTTAAACCTGACCTCTTGTTATCATCGTCACGTTCAAACCTGACCTCCTGTTGTCATCTTTACATTTAAACCTGACCTCCTGTTATCATCTTTACATTTAAACCTGACCTCTTGTTATCATCTTTACATTTAAACCTGACCTCTTGTTATCATCGTCACGTTCAAACCTGACCTCCTGTTGTCATCTATACATTTAAACCTGAAATCCTGTTATCATCTTTACATTCACACCTAACCTCTTGTTATCATCTATACATTTAAACCTGACCTCCTGTTATCATCTTTACATTGAAACCTGAACTTTTGTTATCATCTTCACATTTAGATCTGACCTGTTATCATCTTTACATTGAAACCTGAACTATTGTTATCATCTTCACATTTAGACCTGACCTCCTGTCATCATCTCCACATTTAAACCTGACCTCCTGTTATCATCTTTACATTCAAACCTGAACTTTTGTTATCATCTTCACATTTAGACCTGACCTCCTGTTATCATCTTTACATTTAAACCTGAACTATTGTTATCATCTTCACATTTAGAGCTGACCTTCTGTTATCATCTTTACATTTAAACCTGAACTATTGTTATCATCTTCACATTGAGACCTGACCTTCTGTTATCATCTTTACATTCACACCTGACCTCCTGTTATCATCTTCACATTTAAACCTGACCTTCTGTTATCATCTTTACATTCACACCTGACCTCCTGTTATCATCTTTACATTTAAACCTGACCTCTTGTTATCATCGTCACGTTCAAACCTGACCTCCTGTTGTCATCTTTACATTTAAACCTGACCTCCTGTTATCATCTTTACATTTAAACCTGACCTCTTGTTATCATCTATACATTTAAACCTGACCTCCTGTTATCATCTTTACATTGAAACCTGAACTTTTGTTATCATCTTCACATTAAGACCTGACCTGTTATCATCTTTACATTAAAACCTGAACTATTGTTATCATCTTCACATTTAGACCTGACCTCCTGTCATCATCTCCACATTTAAACCTGACCTCCTGTTATCATCTTTACATTCAAACCTGACCTCTTGTTATCATCTTTACATTTAAACCTGACCTCCTGTTATCATCTTTACATTTAAACCTGAACTCCTGTTATCATCTTTACGTTCACACCTGACCTCCTGTTATCATCTTTACATTTAAACCTGACCTCTTGTTATCATCGTCACGTTCAAACCTGACCTCCTGTTGTCATCTTTACATTTAAACCTGACCTCCTGTTATCATCTTTACATTTAAACCTGACCTCTTGTTATCATCTTTACATTTAAACCTGACCTCTTGTTATCATCGTCACGTTCAAACCTGACCTCCTGTTGTCATCTATACATTTAAACCTGAAATCCTGTTATCATCTTTACATTCACACCTAACCTCTTGTTATCATCTATACATTTAAACCTGACCTCCTGTTATCATCTTTACATTGAAACCTGAACTTTTGTTATCATCTTCACATTTAGATCTGACCTGTTATCATCTTTACATTGAAACCTGAACTATTGTTATCATCTTCACATTTAGACCTGACCTCCTGTCATCATCTCCACATTTAAACCTGACCTCCTGTTATCATCTTTACATTCAAACCTGAACTTTTGTTATCATCTTCACATTTAGACCTGACCTCCTGTTATCATCTTTACATTTAAACCTGAACTATTGTTATCATCTTCACATTTAGAGCTGACCTTCTGTTATCATCTTTACATTTAAACCTGAACTATTGTTATCATCTTCACATTGAGACCTGACCTTCTGTTATCATCTTTACATTCACACCTGACCTCCTGTTATCATCTTCACATTTAAACCTGACCTTCTGTTATCATCTTTACATTCACACCTGACCTCCTGTTATAATCTTCACATTTAAACCTGACCTCTTGTTATCATCTTTACATTTAAACCTGACCTCGTTATCATCTTTACATTTAAACCTGACCTCTTGTTATCATCGTCACATTCAAACCTGACCTCTTGTTATCATCTTTACATTTAAACCTGACCTCTTGTTATCATCGTCACGTTCAAACCTGACCTCCTGTTGTCATCTTTATATTTAAACCTGACCTCCTGTTGTCATCTATACATTTAAACCTGAACTCCTGTTATCATCTTTACATTCACACCTGACCTCCTGTTATCATCTTTACATTTAAACCTGACCTCTTGTTATCATCGTCACGTTCAAACCTGACCTCCTGTTGTCATCTTTACATTTAAACCTGACCTCCTGTTATCATCTTTACATTTAAACCTGACCTCTTGTTATCATCTATACATTTAAACCTGACCTCCTGTTATCATCTTTACATTGAAACCTGAACTTTTGTTATCATCTTCACATTAAGACCTGACCTGTTATCATCTTTACATTAAAACCTGAACTATTGTTATCATCTTCACATTTAGACCTGACCTCCTGTCATCATCTCCACATTTAAACCTGACCTCCTGTTATCATCTTTACATTCAAACCTGACCTCTTGTTATCATCTTTACATTTAAACCTGACCTCCTGTTATCATCTTTACATTTAAACCTGAACTCCTGTTATCATCTTTACGTTCACACCTGACCTCCTGTTATCATCTTTACATTTAAACCTGACCTCTTGTTATCATCGTCACGTTCAAACCTGACCTCCTGTTGTCATCTTTACATTTAAACCTGACCTCCTGTTATCATCTTTACATTTAAACCTGACCTCTTGTTATCATCTTTACATTTAAACCTGACCTCTTGTTATCATCGTCACGTTCAAACCTGACCTCCTGTTGTCATCTATACATTTAAACCTGAAATCCTGTTATCATCTTTACATTCACACCTAACCTCTTGTTATCATCTATACATTTAAACCTGACCTCCTGTTATCATCTTTACATTGAAACCTGAACTTTTGTTATCATCTTCACATTTAGATCTGACCTGTTATCATCTTTACATTGAAACCTGAACTATTGTTATCATCTTCACATTTAGACCTGACCTCCTGTCATCATCTCCACATTTAAACCTGACCTCCTGTTATCATCTTTACATTCAAACCTGAACTTTTGTTATCATCTTCACATTTAGACCTGACCTCCTGTTATCATCTTTACATTTAAACCTGAACTATTGTTATCATCTTCACATTTAGAGCTGACCTTCTGTTATCATCTTTACATTTAAACCTGAACTATTGTTATCATCTTCACATTGAGACCTGACCTTCTGTTATCATCTTTACATTCACACCTGACCTCCTGTTATCATCTTCACATTTAAACCTGACCTTCTGTTATCATCTTTACATTCACACCTGACCTCCTGTTATAATCTTCACATTTAAACCTAACCTCTTGTTATCATCTTTACATTTAAACCTGACCTCGTTATCATCTTTACATTTAAACCTGACCTCTTGTTATCATCGTCACATTCAAACCTGACCTCTTGTTATCATCTTTACATTTAAACCTGACCTCTTGTTATCATCGTCACGTTCAAACCTGACCTCCTGTTGTCATCTTTATATTTAAACCTGACCTCCTGTTGTCATCTATACATTTAAACCTGAACTCCTGTTACCATCTTTACATTCACACCTGACCTCCTGTTATCATCTTTACATTTACACCTGACCTCTTGTTATCATCGTCACGTTCAAACCTGACCTCCTGTTGTCATCTTTACATTTAAACCTGACCTCCTGTTATCATCTTTACATTTAAACCTGACCTCTTGTTATCATCTATACATTTAAACCTGACCTCCTGTTATCATCTTTACATTGAAACCTGAACTTTTGTTATCATCTTCACATTTAGACCTGACCTGTTATCATCTTTACATTGAAACCTGAACTATTGTTATCATCTTCACATTTAGACCTGACCTCCTGTCATCATCTCCACATTTAAACCTGACCTCCTGTTATCATCTTTACATTCAAACCTGAACTTTTGTTATCATCTTCACATTTAGACCTGACCTCCTGTTATCATCTTTACATTTAAACCTGAACTATTGTTATCATCTTCACATTTAGAGCTGACCTTCTGTTATCATCTTTACATTTAAACCTGAACTATTGTTATCATCTTTACATTTAAACCTGAACTATTGTTATCATCTTCACATTTAGACCTGACCTTCTGTTATCATCTTTACATTCACACCTGACCTCCTGTTATCATCTTCACATTTAAACCTGACCTTCTGTTATCATCTTTACATTCACACCTGACCTCCTGTTATCATCTTCACATTTAAACCTGACCTCTTGTTATCATCTTTACATTTAAACCTGACCTCGTTATCATCTTTACATTTAAACCTGACCTCTTGTTATCATCGTCACATTCAAACCTGACCTCTTGTTATCATCTTTACATTTAAACCTGACCTCTTGTTATCATCGTCACGTTCAAACCTGACCTCCTGTTGTCATCTTTATATTTAAACCTGACCTCCTGTTGTCATCTATACATTTAAACCTGAACTCCTGTTATCATCTTTACATTCACACCTGACCTCCTGTTATCATCTTTACATTTACACCTGACCTCTTGTTATCATCGTCACGTTCAAACCTGACCTCCTGTTGTCATCTTTACATTTAAACCTGACCTCCTGTTATCATCTTTACATTTAAACCTGACCTCTTGTTATCATCTATACATTTAAACCTGACCTCCTGTTATCATCTTTACATTGAAACCTGAACTTTTGTTATCATCTTCACATTTAGACCTGACCTGTTATCATCTTTACATTGAAACCTGAACTATTGTTATCATCTTCACATTTAGACCTGACCTCCTGTCATCATCTCCACATTTAAACCTGACCTCCTGTTATCATCTTTACATTCAAACCTGAACTTTTGTTATCATCTTCACATTTAGACCTGACCTCCTGTTATCATCTTTACATTTAAACCTGAACTATTGTTATCATCTTCACATTTAGAGCTGACCTTCTGTTATCATCTTTACATTTAAACCTGAACTATTGTTATCATCTTCACATTTAGACCTGACCTTCTGTTATCATCTTTACATTCACACCTGACCTCCTGTTATCATCGTCACGTTCAAACCTGACCTCTTATTATCATCTTTACATTTAAACCTGACCTCTTGTTATCATCTTTACATTGAAACCTGAACTATTGTTATCATCTTCACATTTAGACCTGACCTCCTGTCATCATCTCCACATTTCAACCTGACCTCCTGTTATCATCTTTACATTCAAACCTGAACTTTTGTTATCATCTTCACATTTAGACCTGACCTCCTGTTATCATCTTCACATTTAGACCTGACCTCCTGTTATCATCTTTACATTTAAACCTGAACTATTTTTATCATCTTCACATTTAGAGCTGACCTTCTGTTATCATCTTTACATTTAAACCTGAACTATTGTTATCATCTTCACATTTAGACCTGACCTTCTGTTATCATCTTTACATTCACACCTGACCTCCTGTTATCATCTTCACATTTAAACCTGACCTTCTGTTATCATCTTTACATTCACACCTGACCTCCTGTTATCATCTTCACATTTAAACCTGACCTCTTGTTATCACCTTTACATTTAAACCTGACCTCTTGTTATCATCGTCACATTCTACCTGACCTCTTGTTATCATCTTTACATTTAAACCTGACCTCTTGTTATCATCGTCACGTTCAAACCTGACCTCCTGTTGTCATCTTTATATTGAAACCTGACCTCCTGTTGTCATCTATACATTTAAACCTGAACTCCTGTTATCATCTTTACATTCACACCTGACCTCCTGTTATCATCTTTACATTTACACCTGACCTCTTGTTATCATCGTCACGTTCAAACCTGACCTCCTGTTGTCATCTTTACATTTAAACCTGACCTCCTGTTATCATCTTTACATTTAAACCTGACCTCTTGTTATCATCTATACATTTAAACCTGACCTCCTGTTATCATCTTTACATTGAAACCTGAACTTTTGTTATCATCTTCACATTTAGACCTGACCTGTTATCATCTTTACATTGAAACCTGAACTATTGTTATCATCTTCACATTTAGACCTGACCTCCTGTCATCATCTCCACATTTAAACCTGACCTCCTGTTATCATCTTTACATTCAAACCTGAACTTTTGTTATCATCTTCACATTTAGACCTGACCTCCTGTTATCATCTTTACATTTAAACCTGAACTATTGTTATCATCTTCACATTTATAGCTGACCTTCTGTTATCATCTTTACATTTAAACCTGAACTATTGTTATCATCTTCACATTTAGACCTGACCTTCTGTTATCATCTTTACATTCACACCTGACCTCCTGTTATCATCTTCACATTTAAACCTGACCTCTTGTTATCATCTTTACATTTAAACCTGACCTCTTGTTATCATCGTCACGTTCAAACCTGACCTCTTATTATCATCTTTACATTTAAACCTGACCTCTTGTTATCATCTTTACATTGAAACCTGAACTATTGTTATCATCTTCACATTTAGACCTGACCTCCTGTCATCATCTCCACATTTCAACCTGACCTCCTGTTATCATCTTTACATTCAAACCTGAACTTTTGTTATCATCTTCACATTTAGACCTGACCTCCTGTTATCATCTTCACATTTAGACCTGACCTCCTGTTATCATCTTTACATTTAAACCTGAACTATTTTTATCATCTTCACATTTAGAGCTGACCTTCTGTTATCATCTTTACATTTAAACCTGAACTATTGTTATCATCTTCACATTTAGACCTGACCTTCTGTTATCATCTTTACATTTAAACCTGAACTATTGTTATCATCTTCACATTTAGACCTGACCTTCTGTTATCACCTTTACATTTAAACCTGACCTCTTGTTATCATCGTCACATTCTACCTGACCTCTTGTTATCATCTTTACATTTAAACCTGACCTCTTGTTATCATCGTCACGTTCAAACCTGACCTCCTGTTGTCATCTTTATATTGAAACCTGACCTCCTGTTGTCATCTATACATTTAAACCTGAACTCCTGTTATCATCTTTACATTCACACCTGACCTCCTGTTATCATCTTTACATTTACACCTGACCTCTTGTTATCATCGTCACGTTCAAACCTGACCTCCTGTTGTCATCTTTACATTTAAACCTGACCTCCTGTTATCATCTTTACATTTAAACCTGACCTCTTGTTGTCATCTATACATTTAAACCTGACCTCCTGTTATCATCTTTACATTGAAACCTGAACTTTTGTTATCATCTTCACATTTAGACCTGACCTGTTATCATCTTTACATTGAAACCTGAACTATTGTTATCATCTTCACATTTAGACCTGACCTCCTGTCATCATCTCCACATTTAAACCTGACCTCCTGTTATCATCTTTACATTCAAACCTGAACTTTTGTTATCATCTTCACATTTAGACCTGACCTCCTGTTATCATCTTTACATTTAAACCTGAACTATTGTTATCATCTTCACATTTATAGCTGACCTTCTGTTATCATCTTTACATTTAAACCTGAACTATTGTTATCATCTTCACATTTAGACCTGACCTTCTGTTATCATCTTTACATTCACACCTGACCTCCTGTTATCATCTTCACATTTAAACCTGACCTCTTGTTATCATCTTTACATTTAAACCTGACCTCTTGTTATCATCGTCACGTTCAAACCTGACCTCTTATTATCATCTTTACATTTAAACCTGACCTCTTGTTATCATCTTTACATTGAAACCTGAACTATTGTTATCATCTTCACATTTAGACCTGACCTCCTGTCATCATCTCCACATTTCAACCTGACCTCCTGTTATCATCTTTACATTCAAACCTGAACTTTTGTTATCATCTTCACATTTAGACCTGACCTCCTGTTATCATCTTCACATTTAGACCTGACCTCCTGTTATCATCTTTACATTTAAACCTGAACTATTTTTATCATCTTCACATTTAGAGCTGACCTTCTGTTATCATCTTTACATTTAAACCTGAACTATTGTTATCATCTTCACATTTAGACCTGACCTTCTGTTATCATCTTTACATTCACACCTGACCTCCTGTTATCATCTTCACATTTAAACCTGACCTTCTGTTATCATCTTTACATTCACACCTGACCTCCTGTTATCATCTTCACATTTAAACCTGACCTCTTGTTATCATCTTTACATTTAAACCTGACCTCTTGTTATCATCTTTACATTTAAACCTGACCTCTTGTTATCATCGTCACATTCTACCTGACCTCTTGTTATCATCTTTACATTTAAACCTGACCTCTTGTTATCATCGTCACGTTCAAACCTGACCTCCTGTTGTCATCTTTATATTGAAACCTGACCTCCTGTTGTCATCTATACATTTAAACCTGAACTCCTGTTATCATCTTTACATTCACACCTGACCTCCTGTTATCATCTTTACATTTACACCTGACCTCTTGTTATCATCGTCACGTTCAAACCTGACCTCCTGTTGTCATCTTTACATTTAAACCTGACCTCCTGTTATCATCTTTACATTTAAACCTGACCTCTTGTTATCATCTATACATTTAAACCTGACCTCCTGTTATCATCTTTACATTGAAACCTGAACTTTTGTTATCATCTTCACATTTAGACCTGACCTGTTATCATCTTTACATTGAAACCTGAACTATTGTTATCATCTTCACATTTAGACCTGACCTCCTCTCATCATCTCCACATTTAAACCTGACCTCCTGTTATCATCTTTACATTCAAACCTGAACTTTTGTTATCATCTTCACATTTAGACCTGACCTCCTGTTATCATCTTTACATTTAAACCTGAACTATTGTTATCATCTTCACATTTAGAGCTGACCTTCTGTTATCATCTTTACATTTAAACCTGAACTATTGTTATCATCTTCACATTTAGAGCTGACCTTCTGTTATCATCTTTACATTTAAACCTGAACTATTGTTATCATCTTCACATTTAGACCTGACCTTCTGTTATCATCTTTACATTCACACCTGACCTCCTGTTATCATCTTCACATTTAAACCTGACCTCTTGTTATCATCTTTACATTTAAACCTGACCTCTTGTTATCATCGTCACGTTCAAACCTGACCTCTTATTATCATCTTTACATTTAAACCTGACCTCTTGTTATCATCTTTACATTTAAACCTGACCTCTTGTTATCATCGTCACGTTCAAACCTGACCTCCTGTTGTCATCTTTATATTTAAACCTGACCTCCTGTTGTCATCGATACATTTAAACCTGAAATCCTGTTATCATCTATACATTTAAACCTGACCTCCTGTTATCATCTTTACATTGAAACCTGAACTTTTGTTATCATCTTCACATTTAGACCTGACCTGTTATCATCTTTACATTGAAACCTGAACTATTGTTATCATCTTCACATTTAGACCTGACCTCCTGTCATCATCTCCACATTTAAACCTCACCTCCTGTTATCATCTTTACATTCAAACCTGAACTTTTGTTATCATCTTCACATTTAGACCTGACCTCCTGTTATCATCTTTACATTTAAACCTGAACTATTGTTATCATCTTCACATTTAGAGCTGACCTTCTGTTATCATCTTTACATTTAAACCTGAACTATTGTTATCATCTTCACATTTAGACCTGACCTTCTGTTATCATCTTTACATTTAAACCTGACCTCTTGTTATCATCTTTACATTTAAACCTGACCTCTTGTTATCATCTTTACATTTAAACCTGACCTCCTGTTATCATCTTTACATTTAAACCTGAACTATTGTTATCATCTTCACATTTAGAGCTGACCTTCTGTTATCATCTTTACATTTAAACCTGAACTATTGTTATCATCTTCACATTTAGACCTGACCTTCTGTTATCATCTTTACATTTAAACCTGACCTCTTGTTATCATCTTTACATTTAAACCTGACCTCTTGTTATCATCGTCACATTCAAACCTGACCTCTTGTTATCATCTTTACATTTAAACCTGACCTCTTGTTATCATCGTCACGTTCAAACCTGACCTCCTGTTGTCATCTTTACATTTAAACCTGACCTCCTGTTATCATCTTTACATTTAAACCTGACCTCTTGTTATCATCTATACATTTAAACCTGACCTCCTGTTATCATCTTTACATTGAAACCTGAACTTTTGTTATCATCGTCACATTAAGACCTGACCTGTTATCATCTTTACATTAAAACCTGAACTATTGTTATCATCTTCACATTTAGACCTGACCTCCTGTCATCATCTCCACATTTAAACCTGACCTCCTGTTATCATCTTTACATTCAAACCTGAACTTTTGTTATCATCTTCACATTTAGACCTGACCTCCTGTTATCATCTTTACATTTAAACCTGAACTATTGTTATCATCTTCACATTTAGAGCTGACCTTCTGTTATCATCGTCACGTTCAAACCTGACCTCTTATTATCATCTTTACATTTAAACCTGACCTCTTGTTATCATCGTCACGTTCAAACCTGACCTCTTATTATCATCTTTACATTTCAACCTGACCTCTTGTTATCATCTTTACATTTAAACCTGACCTCTTGTTATCATCGTCACGTTCAAACCTGACCTCCTGTTGTCATCTTTATATTGAAACCTGACCTCCTGTTGTCATCTATACATTTAAACCTGAAATCCTGTTATCATCTTTACATTCACACCTAACCTCTTGTTATCATCTATACATTTAAACCTGAACTTTTGTTATCATCTTCACATTTAGATCTGACCTGTTATCATCTTTACATTCAAACCTGAACTTTTGTTATCATCTTCACATTTAGACCTGACCTCCTGTTATCATCTTTACATTTAAACCTGAACTATTGTTATCATCTTCACATTTAGAGCTGACCTTCTGTTATCATCTTTACATTTAAACCTGAACTATTGTTATCATCTTCACATTGAGACCTGACCTTCTGTTATCATCTTTACATTCACACCTGACCTCCTGTTATCATCTTCACATTTAAACCTGACCTTCTGTTATCATCTTTACATTCACACCTGACCTCCTGTTATCATCTTCACATTTAAACCTGACCTCTTGTTATCATCTTTACATTTAAACCTGACCTCGTTATCATCTTTACATTTAAACCTGACCTCTTGTTATCATCGTCACATTCAAACCTGACCTCTTGTTATCATCTTTACATTTAAACCTGACCTCTTGTTATCATCGTCACGTTCAAACCTGACCTCCTGTTGTCATCTTTATATTTAAACCTGACCTCCTGTTGTCATCTATACATTTAAACCTGAACTCCTGTTATCATCTTTACATTCACACCTGACCTCCTGTTATCATCTTTACATTTACACCTGACCTCTTGTTATCATCGTCACGTTCAAACCTGACCTCCTGTTGTCATCTTTACATTTAAACCTGACCTCCTGTTATCATCTTTACATTTAAACCTGACCTCCTGTTATCATCTTTACATTGAAACCTGAACTTTTGTTATCATCTTCACATTTAGACCTGACCTGTTATCATCTTTACATTGAAACCTGAACTATTGTTATCATCTTCACATTTAGACCTGACCTCCTGTCATCATCTCCACATTTAAACCTGACCTCCTGTTATCATCTTTACATTCAAACCTGAACTTTTGTTATCATCTTCACATTTAGACCTGACCTCCTGTTATCATCTTTACATTTAAACCTGAACTATTGTTATCATCTTCACATTTAGAGCTGACCTTCTGTTATCATCTTTACATTTAAACCTGAACTATTGTTATCATCTTTACACTTAAACCTGAACTATTGTTATCATCTTCACATTTAGACCTGACCTTCTGTTATCATCTTTACATTCACACCTGACCTCCTGTTATCATCTTCACATTTAAACCTGACCTTCTGTTATCATCTTTACATTCACACCTGACCTCCTGTTATCATCTTCACATTTAAACCTGACCTCTTGTTATCATCTTTACATTTAAACCTGACCTCGTTATCATCTTTACATTTAAACCTGACCTCTTGTTATCATCTATACATTGAAACCTGACCTCCTGTTATCATCTTTACATTGAAACCTGAACTTTTGTTATCATCTTCACATTTAGACCTGACCTGTTATCATCTTTACATTGAAACCTGAACTATTGTTATCATCTTCACATTTAGACCTGACCTCCTGTCATCATCTCCACATTTAAACCTGACCTCCTGTTATCATCTTTACATTCAAACCTGAACTTTTGTTATCATCTTCACATTTAGACCTGACCTCCTGTTATCATCTTTACATTTAAACCTGAACTATTGTTATCATCGTCACATTCAAACCTGACCTCCTGTTGTCATCTTTACATTTAAACCTGACCTCCTGTTATCATCTTTACATTTACACCTGACCTCTTGTTATCATCGTCACGTTCAAACCTGACCTCCTGTTGTCATCTTTACATTTAAACCTGACCTCCTGTTATCATCTTTACATTTAAACCTGACCTCTTGTTATCATCTATACATTTAAACCTGACCTCCTGTTATCATCTTTACATTGAAACCTGAACTTTTGTTATCATCTTCACATTTAGACCTGACCTGTTATCATCTTTACATTGAAACCTGAACTATTGTTATCATCTTCACATTTAGACCTGACCTCCTGTCATCATCTCCACATTTAAACCTGACCTCCTGTTATCATCTTTACATTCAAACCTGAACTTTTGTTATCATCTTCACATTTAGACCTGACCTCCTGTTATCATCTTTACATTTAAACCTGAACTATTGTTATCATCTTCACATTTAGAGCTGACCTTCTGTTATCATCTTTACATTTAAACCTGAACTATTGTTATCATCTTCACATTGAGACCTGACCTTCTGTTATCATCTTTACATTCACACCTGACCTCCTGTTATCATCTTCACATTTAAACCTGACCTTCTGTTATCATCTTTACATTCACACCTGACCTCCTGTTATCATCTTCACATTTAAACCTGACCTCTTGTTATCATCTTTACATTTAAACCTGACCTCGTTATCATCTTTACATTTAAACCTGACCTCTTGTTATCATCGTCACATTCAAACCTGACCTCTTGTTATCATCTTTACATTTAAACCTGACCTCTTGTTATCATCGTCACGTTCAAACCTGACCTCCTGTTGTCATCTTTATATTTAAACCTGACCTCCTGTTGTCATCTATACATTTAAACCTGAACTCCTGTTATCATCTTTACATTCACACCTGACCTCCTGTTATCATCTTTACATTTACACCTGACCTCTTGTTATCATCGTCACGTTCAAACCTGACCTCCTGTTGTCATCTTTACATTTAAACCTGACCTCCTGTTATCATCTTTACATTTAAACCTGACCTCCTGTTATCATCTTTACATTGAAACCTGAACTTTTGTTATCATCTTCACATTTAGACCTGACCTGTTATCATCTTTACATTGAAACCTGAACTATTGTTATCATCTTCACATTTAGACCTGACCTCCTGTCATCATCTCCACATTTAAACCTGACCTCCTGTTATCATCTTTACATTCAAACCTGAACTTTTGTTATCATCTTCACATTTAGACCTGACCTCCTGTTATCATCTTTACATTTAAACCTGAACTATTGTTATCATCTTCACATTTAGAGCTGACCTTCTGTTATCATCTTTACATTTAAACCTGAACTATTGTTATCATCTTTACACTTAAACCTGAACTATTGTTATCATCTTCACATTTAGACCTGACCTTCTGTTATCATCTTTACATTCACACCTGACCTCCTGTTATCATCTTCACATTTAAACCTGACCTTCTGTTATCATCTTTACATTCACACCTGACCTCCTGTTATCATCTTCACATTTAAACCTGACCTCTTGTTATCATCTTTACATTTAAACCTGACCTCGTTATCATCTTTACATTTAAACCTGACCTCTTGTTATCATCTATACATTGAAACCTGACCTCCTGTTATCATCTTTACATTGAAACCTGAACTTTTGTTATCATCTTCACATTTAGACCTGACCTGTTATCATCTTTACATTGAAACCTGAACTATTGTTATCATCTTCACATTTAGACCTGACCTCCTGTCATCATCTCCACATTTAAACCTGACCTCCTGTTATCATCTTTACATTCAAACCTGAACTTTTGTTATCATCTTCACATTTAGACCTGACCTCCTGTTATCATCTTTACATTTAAACCTGAACTATTGTTATCATCGTCACATTCAAACCTGACCTCCTGTTGTCATCTTTACATTTAAACCTGACCTCCTGTTATCATCTTTACATTTACACCTGACCTCTTGTTATCATCGTCACGTTCAAACCTGACCTCCTGTTGTCATCTTTACATTTAAACCTGACCTCCTGTTATCATCTTTACATTTAAACCTGACCTCTTGTTATCATCTATACATTTAAACCTGACCTCCTGTTATCATCTTTACATTGAAACCTGAACTTTTGTTATCATCTTCACATTTAGACCTGACCTGTTATCATCTTTACATTGAAACCTGAACTATTGTTATCATCTTCACATTTAGACCTGACCTCCTGTCATCATCTCCACATTTAAACCTGACCTCCTGTTATCATCTTTACATTCAAACCTGAACTTTTGTTATCATCTTCACATTTAGACCTGACCTCCTGTTATCATCTTTACATTTAAACCTGAACTATTGTTATCATCTTCACATTTAGAGCTGACCTTCTGTTATCATCTTTACATTTAAACCTGAACTATTGTTATCATCTTTACATTTAAACCTGAACTATTGTTATCATCTTCACATTTAGACCTGACCTTCTGTTATCATCTTTACATTCACACCTGACCTCCTGTTATCATCTTCACATTTAAACCTGACCTTCTGTTATCATCTTTACATTCACACCTGACCTCCTGTTATCATCTTCACATTTAAACCTGACCTCTTGTTATCATCTTTACATTTAAACCTGACCTCGTTATCATCTTTACATTTAAACCTGACCTCTTGTTATCATCGTCACATTCAAACCTGACCTCTTGTTATCATCTTTACATTTAAACCTGACCTCTTGTTATCATCGTCACGTTCAAACCTGACCTCCTGTTATCATCTTTATATTTAAACCTGACCTCCTGTTGTCATCTATACATTTAAACCTGAACTCCTGTTATCATCTTTACATTCACACCTGACCTCCTGTTATCATCTTTACATTTACACCTGACCTCTTGTTATCATCGTCACGTTCAAACCTGACCTCCTGTTGTCATCTTTACATTTAAACCTGACCTCCTGTTATCATCTTTACATTTAAACCTGACCTCTTGTTATCATCTATACATTTAAACCTGACCTCCTGTTATCATCTTTACATTGAAACCTGAACTTTTGTTATCATCTTCACATTTAGACCTGACCTGTTATCATCTTTACATTGAAACCTGAACTATTGTTATCATCTTCACATTTAGACATGACCTCCTGTCATCATCTCCACATTTAAACCTGACCTCCTGTTATCATCTTTACATTCAAACCTGAACTTTTGTTATCATCTTCACATTTAGACCTGACCTCCTGTTATCATCTTTACATTTAAACCTGAACTATTGTTATCATCTTCACATTTAGAGCTGACCTTCTGTTATCATCTTTACATTTAAACCTGAACTATTGTTATCATCTTCACATTTAGACCTGACCTTCTGTTATCATCTTTACATTCACACCTGACCTCTTGTTATCATCTTTACATTTAAACCTGACCTCTTGTTATCATCGTCACCTTCAAACCTGACCTCCTGTTGTCATCTATACATTTAAACCTGAAATCCTGTTATCATCTTTACATTCACACCTGACCTCTTGTTATCATCTATACATTTAAACCTGACCTCCTGTTATCATCTTTACATTGAAACCTGAACTTTTGTTATCATCTTCACATTTAGACCTGACCTGTTATCATCTTTACATTGAAACCTGAACTATTGTTATCATCTTCACATTTAGACCTGACCTCCTGTCATCATCTCCACATTTAAACCTGACCTCCTGTTATCATCTTTACATTCAAACCTGAACTTTTGTTATCATCTTCACATTTAGACCTGACCTCCTGTTATCATCTTTACATTTAAACCTGAACTATTGTTATCATCTTCACATTTAGACCTGACCTTCTGTTATCATCTTTAGATTCACACCTGACCTCCTGTTATCATCTTCACATTTAAAACTGACCTCTTGTTATCATCTTTACATTTAAACCTGACCTCTTGTTATCATCGTCACATTCAAACCTGACCTCTTATTATCATCTTTACATTTAAACCTGACCTCTTGTTATCATCTTTACATTGAAACCTGACCTCTTGTTATCATCGTCACGTTCAAACCTGACCTCCTGTTGTCATCTTTATATTTAAACCTGAAATCCTGTTATCATCTTTACATTCACACCTGACCTCTTGTTATCATCTATACATTTAAACATGACCTCCTGTTATCATCTTTACATTGAAACCTGAACTTTTGTGATCATCTTCACATTTAGACCTGACCTCCTGTCATCATCTCCACATTTAAACCTGACCTCCTGTTATCATCTTTACATTCAAACCTGAACTTTTGTTATCATCTTCACATTTAGACCTGACCTCCTGTTATCATCTTTACATTTAAACCTGAACTATTGTTATCATCTTCACATTTAGAGCTGACCTTCTGTTATCATCTTTACATTTAAACCTGAACTATTGTTATCATCTTCACATTTAGACCTGACCTTCTGTTATCATCTTTACATTCACACCTGACCTCCTGTTATCATCTTCACATTTAAACCTGACCTCTTGTTATCATCTTTACATTTAAACCTGACCTCTTGTTATCATCGTCACGTTCAAACCTGACCTCTTATTATCATCTTTACATTTAAACCTGACCTCTTGTTATCATCTTTACATTTAAACCTGACCTCTTGTTCTCATCTCTACAGTCAAAACTGACCTATTGTTATCATCTTCACATGTAAACCTGACCTCTTGTTATCATCTTTACATTTAAACCTGACCTCTTGTTATCATCGTCACGTTCAAACCTGACCTCTTGTTATCATCTTTACATTTAAACCTGACCTCTTGTTATCATCTTTACATTTAAACCTGACCTCTTGTTATCATCGTCACGTTCAAACCTGACCTCCTGTTGTCATCTTTATATTTAAACCTGACCTCTTGTTGTCATCTATACATTTAAACCTGAACTCCTGTTATCATCTTTACATTCACACCTGATCTCCTGTTATCATCTTTACATTTAAACCTGACCTCTTGTTATCATCGTCACGTTCAAACCTGACCTCCTGTTGTCATCTTTACATTTAAACCTGACCTCTTGTTATCATCTTTACATTTAAACCTGACCTCTTGTTATCATCTATACATTTAAACCTGACCTCCTGTTATCATCTTTACATTGAAACCTGAACTTTTGTTATCATCTTCACATTTAGACCTGACCACCTGTCATCATCTCCACATTTAAACCTGACCTCCTGTTATCATCTATCCATTTAAACCTGAACTCTAGTTATCTTCTTCACATTTAGACCTAACCTCTTGTTATCATCCATACATTTAAACCCGATCTCCTGTTATCATCTTTACATTTAAACCTGACCTCTTGATATCATCGCCACGTTCAAACCTGACCTCCTGTTGTCATCTTTACATTTAAACCTGACCTCCTGTTATCATCTATACATTTAAACCTGAACTCTTGTTATCATCTTCACATTTAGACCTGACCTCCTGTTATCATCTTTACATTTAAACCTGACCTCTTGTTATCATCTATACATTTAAACCTGACCTCTTGTTATCATCTCCACATTTAAACCTGAACTCTTGTTATCATCTTCACATTTAGACCTGAACTTCTGTTATCATCTTCACATTTAGACCAGACCTCTTTTTATCTTCACATTTAAACCTGACCTCCTGTTATCATCTTCACATTTAGACCTGAACTTCTGTTATCATCTTCACATTTAGACCAGACCTCTTTTTATCTTCACATTTAAACCTGACCTCCTGTTATCATCTTTACATTTAAACCTGAACTCTTGTTATCATCTTCACATTTAGACCTGACCTGTTATCATCTATACATTTAAACCTGAACTCTTGTTATCATCTTCACATTTAGACCTGACCTCTTGTTATCATCTATACATTTAAACCTGAACTCTTGTTATCTTCTTCACATTTAGACCTGACCTCTTGTTATCATCCATACATTTAAACCCGATCTCCTGTTATGATCTTTACATTCACACCTGACCTCGTTATCATCTTTACATTCAAACCTGAACTTTTGTTATCATCTTCACATTTAGACCTGACCTCCTGTTATCATCTTTACATTTAAACCTGAACTATTGTTATCATCTCCATATTTAGACATGACCTCCCGTTATCATCTCCACATTTAGACCTGACCTCCCGTTATCATCTTCACATTTAGACCCGACCTCCTGTTATCATCTTCACATTTAAACCTGAACTCTTGTTATCATCTCCACATTTAAACCTGAACTCTTGTTATCATCTTCACATTTAGACCTGACCTGTTATCATCTTCACATTTAGACCTCAACTCTTGTTATCATCTTCACATTTAAACCTGAACTCTTGTTATCATCTCCACATTCAAACCTGAACTCTTGTTATCTTCTTCACATTTAAACCTGACCTCCTGTTATCATCTCCACATTTAGACCTGAACTCTTGTTATCATCTTCACATTTAGACCTGACCTCCTGTTATCATCTTTACATTTAGACCTCAACTCTTGTTATCATCTTCACATTTAAACCTGAACTCTTGTTATCATCTTCACATTTAGACCTGACCTCTTGTTATCATCTATACATTTAAACCTGAACTCTTGTTATCTTCTTCACATTTAGACCTGACCTCTTGTTATCATCCATACATTTAAACCCGATCTCCTGTTATGATCTTTACATTCACACCTGACCTCGTTATCATCTTTACATTTAAACCTGAACTATTGTTATCATCTCCATATTTAGACATGACCTCCCGTTATCATCTCCACATTTAGACCTGACCTCTTGTTATCATCTTTACATTCAAACCTGAACTCCTTTTATCATCTTCATATTGAAACCTGAACTCTTGTTATCATCTTCACATTTAGACCTGACCTGTTATCATCTTCACATTTAGACCTCAACTCTTGTTATCATCTTCACATTTAAACCTGAACTCTTGTTCTCATCTCCACATTCAAACCTGAACTCTTGTTATCTTCTTCACATTTAAACCTGACCTCCTGTTATCATCTCCACATTTAGACCTGACCTCTTGTTATCATCCATAAATTTAAACCCAATCTCCTGTTATCATCATCACATTTAGACCTGACCTCTTATCATCTATACATTTAAACCTGAACTCTTGTTATCATCTTCACATTTTGACCTGACCTGTTATCATCTTTACATTTAGACCTGACCTTTTGTTATCATCTTCATATTTAAACCTGAACTCTTGTTATCATCTTCACATTGAGACCTGACCTCTTGTTTTCATCTTTACATTCAAACCTGACCTCCTTTTATCATCTTCACATTGAAACCTGAACTCTTGTTATCATCTTCACATTTAGACCCGACCTCCTGTTATCATCTTCACATTTAGACCTCAACTCTTGTTATCTTCTTCACATTTAAACCTGACCTCCTGTTATCATCTCCACATTTAGACCTGAGCTCTTGTTATCATCTTCACATTTAGACCTGACCTCCTGTTATCATCTATACATTTAAACCTGAACTCTTGTTATCATCTTCACATTTAGACCTGACCTCTTGTTATCATCTATACATTTAAACCTGAACTCTTGTTATCATCTCCACATTTAGACCTGACCTCTTGTTATCATCCATAAATTTAAACCCAATCTCCTGTTATCATCATCACATTTAGACCTGACCTCTTATCATCTATACATTTAAACCTGAACTCTTGTTATCATCTTCACATTTTGACCTGACCTCCTGTTATCATCTTTACATTTAGACCTGACCTTTTGTTATCATCTTCATATTTAAACCTGAACTCTTGTTATCTTCTTCACATTTAAACCTGACCTCCTGTTATCATCTCCACATTTAGACCTGAACTCTTGTTATCATCTTCACATTTAGACCTGACCTCCTGTTATCATCTTTACATTTAGACCTCAACTCTTGTTATCATCTTCACATTTAAACCTGAACTCTTGTTATCATCTTCACATTTAGACCTGACCTCTTGTTATCATCTATACATTTAAACCTGAACTCTTGTTATCTTCTTCACATTTAGACCTGACCTCTTGTTATCATCCATACATTTAAACCCGATCTCCTGTTATGATCTTTACATTCACACCTGACCTCGTTATCATCTTTACATTTAAACCTGAACTATTGTTATCATCTCCATATTTAGACATGACCTCCCGTTATCATCTCCACATTTAGACCTGACCTCTTGTTATCATCTCCACATTTAGACCTGACCTCTTGTTATCATCTTTACATTCAAACCTGACCTCCTTTTATCATCTTCATATTGAAACCTGAACTCTTGTTATCATCTTCACATTTAGACCCGACCTCCTGTTATCATCTTCACATTTAAACCTGAACTCTTGTTATCATCTCCACATTTAAACCTGAACTCTTGTTATCATCTTCACATTTAGACCTGACCTGTTATCATCTTCACATTTAAACCTGACCTCCTGTTATCATCTCCACATTTAGACCTGAGCTCTTGTTATCATCTTCACATTTAGACCTGACCTCCTGTTATCATCTATACATTTAAACCTGAACTCTTGTTATCATCTTCACATTTAGACCTGACCTCTTGTTATCATCTATACATTTAAACCTGAACTCTTGTTATCATCTCCACATTTAGACCTGACCTCTTGTTATCATCCATAAATTTAAACCCAATCTCCTGTTATCATCATCACATTTAGACCTGACCTCTTATCATCTATACATTTAAACCTGAACTCTTGTTATCATCTTCACATTTTGACCTGACCTCCTGTTATCATCTTTACATTTAGACCTGACCTTTTGTTATCATCTTCATATTTAAACCTGAACTCTTGTTATCATCTTCACATTGAGACCTGACCTCTTGTTTTCATCTTTACATTCAAACCTGACCTCCTTTTATCATCTTCACATTGAAACCTGAACTCTTGTTATCATCTTCACATTTAGACCCGACCTCCTGTTATCATCTTCACATTTAGACCTCAACTCTTGTTATCTTCTTCACATTTAAACCTGACCTCCTGTTATCATCTCCACATTTAGACCTGAGCTCTTGTTATCATCTTCACATTTAGACCTGACCTCCTGTTATCATCTATACATTTAAACCTGAACTCTTGTTATCATCTTCACATTTAGACCTGACCTCTTGTTATCATCTATACATTTAAACCTGAACTCTTGTTATCTTCTTCACATTTAGACCTGACCTCTTGTTATCATCCATACATTTAAACCCGATCTCCTGTTATGATCTTTACATTCACACCTGACCTCGTTATCATCTTTACATTCAAACCTGAACTTTTGTTATCATCTTCACATTTAGACCTGACCTCCTGTTATCATCTTTACATTTAAACCTGAACTATTGTTATCATCTCCATATTTAGACATGACCTCCCGTTATCATCTCCACATTTAGACCTGACCTCTTGTTATCATCTCCACATTTAGACCTGACCTCTTGTTATCATCTTTACATTCAAACCTGACCTCCTTTTATCATCTTCATATTGAAACCTGAACTCTTGTTATCATCTTCACATTTAGACCCGACCTCCTGTTATCATCTTCACATTTAAACCTGAACTCTTGTTATCATCTCCACATTTAAACCTGAACTCTTGTTATCATCTTCACATTTAGACCTGACCTGTTATCATCTTCACATTTAGACCTCAACTCTTGTTATCATCTTCACATTTAAACCTGAACTCTTGTTATCATCTCCACATTCAAACCTGAACTCTTGTTATCTTCTTCACATTTAAACCTGACCTCCTGTTATCATCTCCACATTTAGACCTGAACTCTTGTTATCATCTTCACATTTAGACCTGACCTCCTGTTATCATCTTTACATTTAGACCTCAACTCTTGTTATCATCTTCACATTTAAACCTGAACTCTTGTTATCATCTTCACATTTAGACCTGACCTCCTGTTATCATCTTGACATTTAGACCTGACCTCTTGTTATCATCCATAAATTTAAACCCAATCTCCTGTTATCATCATCACATTTAGACCTGACCTCTTATCATCTATACATTTAAACCTGAACTCTTGTTATCATCTTCACATTTTGACCTGACCTCCTGTTATCATCTTTACATTTAGACCTGACCTTTTGTTATCATCTTCATATTTAAACCTGAACTCTTGTTATCATCTTCACATTGAGACCTGACCTCTTGTTTTCATCTTTACATTCAAACCTGACCTCCTTTTATCATCTTCACATTGAAACCTGAACTCTTGTTATCATCTTCACATTTAGACCCGACCTCCTGTTATCATCTTCACATTTAGACCTCAACTCTTGTTATCTTCTTCACATTTAAACCTGACCTCCTGTTATCATCTCCACATTTAGACCTGAGCTCTTGTTATCATCTTCACATTTAGACCTGACCTCCTGTTATCATCTTTACATTTAGACCTCAACTCTTGTTATCATCTTCACATTTAGACCTGACCTCCTGTTATCATCTATACATTTAAACCTGAACTCTTGTTATCATCTTCACATTTAGACCTGACCTCTTGTTATCATCTATACATTTAAACCTGAACTCTTGTTATCTTCTTCACATTTAGACCTGACCTCTTGTTATCATCCATACATTTAAACCCGATCTCCTGTTATGATCTTTACATTCACACCTGACCTCGTTATCATCTTTACATTCAAACCTGAACTTTTGTTATCATCTTCACATTTAGACCTGACCTCCTGTTATCTTTACATTTAAACCTGAACTATTGTTATCATCTCCATATTTAGACATGACCTCCTGTTATCATCTCCACATTTAGACCTGACCTCTTGTTATCATCTCCACATTTAGACCTGACCTCTTGTTATCATCTTTACATTCAAACCTGACCTCCTTTTATCATCTTCATATTGAAACCTGAACTCTTGTTATCATCTTCACATTTAGACCCGACCTCCTGTTATCATCTTCACATTTAAACCTGAACTCTTGTTATCATCTCCACATTTAAACCTGAACTCTTGTTATCATCTTCACATTTAGACCTGACCTGTTATCATCTTCACATTTAGACCTCAACTCTTGTTATCATCTTCACATTTAAACCTGAACTCTTGTTATCATCTCCACATTCAAACCTGAACTCTTGTTATCTTCTTCACATTTAAACCTGACCTCCTGTTATCATCTCCACATTTAGACCTGAACTCTTGTTATCATCTTCACATTTAGACCTGACCTCCTGTTATCATCTTTACATTTAGACCTCAACTCTTGTTATCATCTTCACATTTAAACCTGAACTCTTGTTATCATCTTCACATTTAGACCTGACCTCTTGTTATCATCTATACATTTAAACCTGAACTCTTGTTATCTTCTTCACATTTAGACCTGACCTCTTGTTATCATCCATACATTTAAACCCGATCTCCTGTTATGATCTTTACATTCACACCTGACCTCGTTATCATCTTTACATTTAAACCTGAACTATTGTTATCATCTCCATATTTAGACATGACCTCCCGTTATCATCTCCACATTTAGACCTGACCTCTTGTTATCATCTCCACATTTAGACCTGACCTCTTGTTATCATCTTTACATTCAAACCTGACCTCCTTTTATCATCTTCATATTGAAACCTGAACTCTTGTTATCATCTTCACATTTAGACCCGACCTCCTGTTATCATCTTCACATTTAAACCTGAACTCTTGTTATCATCTCCACATTTAAACCTGAACTCTTGTTATCATCTTCACATTTAGACCTGACCTGTTATCATCTTCACATTTAGACCTCAACTCTTGTTATCATCTTCACATTTAAACCTGAACTCTTGTTATCATCTCCACATTCAAACCTGAACTCTTGTTATCTTCTTCACATTTAAACCTGACCTCCTGTTATCATCTCCACATTTAGACCTGAACTCTTGTTATCATCTTCACATTTAGACCTGACCTCCTGTTATCATCTTTACATTTAGACCTCAACTCTTGTTATCATCTCCACATTTAGACCTGAGCTCTTGTTATCATCTTCACATTTAGACCTGACCTCCTGTTATCATCTTTACATTTAGACCTCAACTCTTGTTATCATCTTCACATTTAGACCTGACCTCCTGTTATCATCTATACATTTAAACCTGAACTCTTGTTATCATCTTCACATTTAGACCTGACCTCTTGTTATCATCTATACATTTAAACCTGAACTCTTGTTATCTTCTTCACATTTAGACCTGACCTCTTGTTATCATCCATACATTTAAACCCGATCTCCTGTTATGATCTTTACATTCACACCTGACCTCGTTATCATCTTTACATTCAAACCTGAACTTTTGTTATCATCTTCACATTTAGACCTGACCTCCTGTTATCTTTACATTTAAACCTGAACTATTGTTATCATCTCCATATTTAGACATGACCTCCTGTTATCATCTCCACATTTAGACCTGACCTCTTGTTATCATCTCCACATTTAGACCTGACCTCTTGTTATCATCTTTACATTCAAACCTGACCTCCTTTTATCATCTTCATATTGAAACCTGAACTCTTGTTATCATCTTCACATTTAGACCCGACCTCCTGTTATCATCTTCACATTTAAACCTGAACTCTTGTTATCATCTCCACATTTAAACCTGAACTCTTGTTATCATCTTCACATTTAGACCTGACCTGTTATCATCTTCACATTTAGACCTCAACTCTTGTTATCATCTTCACATTTAAACCTGAACTCTTGTTATCATCTCCACATTCAAACCTGAACTCTTGTTATCTTCTTCACATTTAAACCTGACCTCCTGTTATCATCTCCACATTTAGACCTGAACTCTTGTTATCATCTTCACATTTAGACCTGACCTCCTGTTATCATCTTTACATTTAGACCTCAACTCTTGTTATCATCTTCACATTTAAACCTGAACTCTTGTTATCATCTTCACATTTAGACCTGACCTCTTGTTATCATCTATACATTTAAACCTGAACTCTTGTTATCTTCTTCACATTTAGACCTGACCTCTTGTTATCATCCATACATTTAAACCCGATCTCCTGTTATGATCTTTACATTCACACCTGACCTCGTTATCATCTTTACATTTAAACCTGAACTATTGTTATCATCTCCATATTTAGACATGACCTCCCGTTATCATCTCCACATTTAGACCTGACCTCTTGTTATCATCTCCACATTTAGACCTGACCTCTTGTTATCATCTTTACATTCAAACCTGACCTCCTTTTATCATCTTCATATTGAAACCCGACCTCCTGTTATCATCTTCACATTTAAACCTGAACTCTTGTTATCATCTCCACATTTAAACCTGAACTCTTGTTATCATCTTCACATTTAGACCTGACCTGTTATCATCTTCACATTTAGACCTCGACTCTTGTTATCATCTTCACATTTAAACCTGAACTCTTGTTATCATCTCCACATTCAAACCTGAACTCTTGTTATCTTCTTCACATTTAAACCTGACCTCCTGTTATCATCTCCACATTTAGACCTGAACTCTTGTTATCATCTTCACATTTAGACCTGACCTCCTGTTATCATCTTTACATTTAGACCTCAACTCTTGTTATCATCTTCACATTTAAACCTGAACTCTTGTTATCATCTTCACATTTAGACCTGACCTCCTGTTATCATCTTGACATTTAGACCTGACCTCTTGTTATCATCCATAAATTTAAACCCAATCTCCTGTTATCATCATCACATTTAGACCTGACCTCTTATCATCTATACATTTAAACCTGAACTCTTGTTATCATCTTCACATTTTGACCTGACCTCCTGTTATCATCTTTACATTTAGACCTGACGTTTTGTTATCATCTTCATATTTAAACCTGAACTCTTGTTATCATCTTCACATTGAGACCTGACCTCTTGTTTTCATCTTTACATTCAAACCTGACCTCCTTTTATCATCTTCACATTGAAACCTGAACTCTTGTTATCATCTTCACATTTAGACCCGACCTCCTGTTATCATCTTCACATTTAGACCTCAACTCTTGTTGTCTTCTTCACATTTAAACCTGACCTCCTGTTATCATCTCCACATTTAGACCTGAGCTCTTGTTATCATCTTCACATTTAGACCTGACCTCCTGTTATCATCTTTACATTTAGACCTCAACTCTTGTTATCATCTTCACATTTAAACCTGAACTCTTGTTATCATCTTCACATTTAGACCTGACCTCCTGTTATCATCTTGACATTTAGACCTGACCTCTTGTTATCATCCATAAATTTAAACCCAATCTCCTGTTATCATCATCACATTTAGACCTGACCTCTTATCATCTATACATTTAAACCTGAACTCTTGTTATCATCTTCACATTTTGACCTGACCTCCTGTTATCATCTTTACATTTAGACCTGACCTTTTGTTATCATCTTCATATTTAAACCTGAACTCTTGTTATCATCTTCACATTGAGACCTGACCTCTTGTTTTCATCTTTACATTCAAACCTGACCTCCTTTTATCATCTTCACATTGAAACCTGAACTCTTGTTATCATCTTCACATTTAGACCCGACCTCCTGTTATCATCTTCACATTTAAACCTGAACTCTTGTTATCATCTTTACATTCAAACCTGACCTCCTGTTATCATCTTCACATTTAGACCTGACCTTCTGTTGTCATCTTTACATTCAAACCTGACCTCCTCCTCCAGACAGCATCATAGTGGGGCTGACAGATGACCTCCCCATCCTGCTTGAAACTGGACTGGACTGTCCGTCTCTGTCTTTACTGTCATGTCTTGGCAGAGACCTGGAGTCACCTACAGAGACACAACAAGATAAAGACAGACGAGTGAGTCATGATGAGTGACTTAAACTATACTTTGTTTCCTATAAACTATAATTTATTCGTCCAAGATGACATAGAATCAATCTGCAAGACAAATAACCCCAAACAGAGACAGAGAACCAGCAGCTAGATGGTCTAAAGAATGAAACTTCAATGATTAAAGAATGCATGATAACCTGTAAGATGAAAAATAATAAGAATAATAAGAACTCTCCAGGTTCTTTCTCATGACATTGAATGCCCTTTGGAGATGAACTTCTCTGTAAAGTGTTTGAGTTCAGGAGGCTGCATATATATATATATATAACAACATCAAACTAGAGCACGATGGGTATTTACTTTACTCTTCTGTCGTCAATGTTTGTGTACATTACAGATACAGAAAACAGGCAGAAGATTTCACTCTCTAATCAGTATAAATAATGAAACTGATTTGAAAATGAATGAGCGGATTCACTGTGAAAAGTGCTAACAATGGTCAAAATATCTTTGAAATGCTGCAGCCTGCGAGAAAAGAAAAGTATTTTCTTCTTTCTAACCGTTCACCTCAAATGTGCTGTCATGTCTGAATAAAGCTACGTTCATGAAATAATCTCCTCTTCTCTGAATGACAAAGAGCTGCTGGCAGCAGAACAAAGTGCGGTTTTAGTGTTGCCGAATAATTGAGAAATAAATATTCTGGATTAATGCATGACATAAAACAAAATCATTGGTTGCTGCTTTTATTCATCGTTATTCTACAATTTGCGGTCAGTTTTAAATGGTGTTTTATTTGAACTTGGCTGAAGAGGCTGCTATGTGGGGATGGACGCTCACAATGTCAAGAGGAAAATAACAATATACCCAAACCCTTTGGAAATGAAAGTGGATCACACAATTCTAAGTGGGGCTGATGACCTATTCGCCCAATGCAATATTATTGGCTCTTTGCCAAATACTGTTGTCATCATTTGCCTGTAGCTGTAAGAAGTGAGTACTTTAGTAAGACAATAGGATGGTTGCAGCCTCCCTCACTGATCTGTGGAGGATCACTGCTAGGACCTTGCCTGGTCATTGACTGAAAGGTGATCTGCCTTTTTTTGGTATCTCTTTTGGTCACTACCCAAAGCTCATGGCCATAGCTGAGGGTCTGAACAAAGATGGACTGGTAAATCAAGAGCTTTGCCTTCCGGCTCAGCTCCTTCTTCATCACAACGGTCTGGTTCAACGCCTTTGTCACTGATGACACTGAACCGAACCTCCTGTCCATCTCACATTAAATTTGGCCCTCACTGGGGATCAAGAGCCAGAGATACTTAAACACTCTGCCTTGGAGCAGTGACTCACTACCAAACCGGAGGGTGCAATCCACCGATTTCAGGCAGAGAACAAGGAACTCAGAATTCGAGTTCTGACTCTCATCCTGATCTCTTCACACTCAGCTGCAAACTGCCTCAATGCTGCTGAAGGTCACATTCTGACGAAATTCTGAGGTCCCCAAACCGGACCCTCTCCTACCCCCGGCTGAGCCTTGAAATACTGGGTTTACTAGGTCTGTCCGGCAGCCTCCTCCACCATCTAATCCAACTCACAACCAGATGGTGATCAGTTGACAGCTCTGCTCCTCTCTTCAACTGAGTGTCCAAGTCATACGGCCTCAGATCTCATGATACGACCACAAAGTCATTCATCGATCTTTGGCCGAGGGTGTTCTGGTACAGAGTACACTTCTGAACCACCCTATGCTCGAACATGGCCAATCACTGACAAGCAAAGAAGTCCAATCTGCCCTTAATGTAGTGTTCAGGGGGTGTTATCTATGTAAATAATAAACAATCACCTGTCCTTATATACTGTTAAACTTTAGAGGGTGTAGGGCTGTATTTCTTTTTCTTCTTTCTAATTTTATTTGACCCTGTCTTTTGTCTTTCTTGACTATATGTAAAGTCCAGGAACTCTCACATTTTAAGACTTTGGACTCTTTGAAAAATAGTGTTTTACGCAGTTTACTGATATAGTACATAAGTAGTATTTATTTAGGACTGAAGAGTTACCCTCACCCTCCTCGCTATTTCAGCCTCCTGATCTTTTTTTCCAGCCCATGTCTAGCTGACGTAAGACTGATGTAAAATTGATAGACTGACTGTAGTAATGATGTAGTACAGATGTTGTTCAGATGTAACACTGACTGTTATTTATTGCCTTCACCCTCCCTGTTCTTCCTGCCTATTGATCCTGGCTTTACCACCTGTCTACTAGATGTAAAACTGGTTCTAAACTGTTGTAGTTCTGGAGTAGTCATAGTACTGTTAAAGAACTCATGCAGAACTGAATATTTACCTTCACTCCCTTTGCTTTTCCTGCCTCCTGTCACTTTCTTCATCACCTGTCTACCTGAGGTAAACAGGTTGTTGAGTTCATCCAATGGGCTTGTGGGCGTCTGTGACCTCATCGACACGTTCTGCATGGAGCCATGGGTGGAGGAGGAGTTACTCAGTTTAGCCCCGGCCTCCCCGGCCCTGTGTGAGGATGAGGAAGAGGAAGAGGAAGAGCGAGGCATACTTCCTCCTGCCATCAAAGCGTCATACGGTGGAGGTCTCTTCAGGGACAGGGGAGTCAAAGAGCGACCCATGCTGACCGGAGAAGGACATGCTGATTGGCTTCGGGGGTAACCATGCCCACTGTGGGCGGAGCCAGACGTCTTGTAGAGGTTGGAGTGGAGAGGTGGAGCTGATGAGCGGCCGGAGGAGGTGATGGTGTTTGTGGAGGCCAGGTCCCGGTCTCGGTCTCGGTCCCGCTCTTTGCGATGGTGGGTGGAGCTCTGAGGATATTCGACACCACCCGACTTGCTGTAGGAGGCATTATCCATCATGGGCAGCCGTGTGACCTCTAAAGGGGTGAGGGGTGACTCGTCAGAATTCGGGGAGCACTTAGCAGGGAGGGGGGGGAAGACGAGCAGCGGTGGGCGGTGAGTCAGGAGGTTGGGGAAAGGTGGAGGGATGTCGCAGAGAGAGCCACGGGACGTCCAGGCTTCAGGATCTATGATGGTGGAGTGAGCATCCTGCAGGAAGTCCTCCAACATTGGATACTTCATCTCCTCGTACACCGACTCACTCTGCTCGTCCTCCACATCTTCTTGACCTTTTAGCTCTCGCATGATGTTTCCCACCATCTCAATGTAGACGGGCTCCTCGTCGTCCGTGTCCCTCGATGCCTGACTCTGACTCTGGGACAAAGATTTATCCCATCGCAAGGAAGACTTCTTGTTGCCTTGGTTATGGATGTAAGATTCATCAAAGGAGGTGCTGAGCTGAGTGTTTGGGTTCCTTTTAGGTTTGGGTGGAGGCAGCTTCCTGTAGTCTTCACTGTAGAGATGACATCGAGCTGCAGACAAACAGACAGACAGTGATGTTAGAATCTGAAGCTTCATCACTTCTGAAAGAAAAATTCTTAAACATGGGACAGGTGTCATGTTTAACCAACAGGTGTCATGTTTAGCCAACAGGTGTCATGTTTAACCAACAGATGTCATGTTTAACCAACAGGTGTCATGTTTAACCAACAGATGTCATGTTTAACCAACAGGTGTCATGTTTAACCAACAGCTGTCATGTTTAACCAACAGATGTCATGTTTAACCAACAGGTGTCATGTTTAACCAACAGCTGTCATGTTTAACCAACAGTTGTCATGTTTAACCAACAGGTGTTATGTTTAACCAACAGGTGTCATGTGTTAAACAACAGGTGTCATGTTTAACCAACAGGTGTCATGTTTAACCGACAGGTGTCATGTTTAGCCGACAGATGTCGTGCTTAGTCGACAGGTGTCGTGTTTAACCGACAGGTGTCGTGTTTAACCAACAGGTGTCATGTGTTAAACAACAGGTGTAATGTTTAGCCAACAGGTGTCATGTTTAACCAACAGATGTCATGTTTAGCCAAAAGGTGTCATGTTTAACCAACAGGTGTCATGTTTAACCAACAGGTGTCATGTTTAGCCAAAAGGTGTCAGGTTTAACCAACAGGTGTCATGTTTAGCCAACAGGTGTCATGTTTAACCAACAGATGTCATGTTTAGCCAAAAGGTGTCGTCGGGTGTTCGTTTCTCACCTTCAGCCTGCTCCGAAGTCTCTTTGGTCTCTTTCTTGGTGACTCCAGAGCCTCCATTCACCATCTCAGAACTGCTGCTCAGTTTGGTGTTGGGGTCTCTCTTGGGTTTGGGCGGAGGTCTTTTACGGTTTGGATTGGAGTCGTCTTCTCCACCCACCGAGTGGAGGGACTGGGATCGGACAGTGAAGCCCTGACTTGGTGGCGGCAGACGGTCCTGTGGTGCCGGCATCGTCATGAAACCCATCCTGAAATGTTTTCCAGAGTATGCCCCGTCTGTTGCCATGGCTACATCTTCACCAATCCTGGATGGACCAGTGGAAAGACAAAGTTGTAGATCATCAACCAATCACACAACACCCGAGTGTCACGAACCAAAACTAATCTGATTAACAACTCACCACAATACCACTGTTATTTGAAATTACTGTACTGAATTCATTCTTCATGAATAAACACATTTTAATCAGAATCTGAACAGTCACAGGAAGCAGTTGTTTTCAGCCATGTTTAAATGTATTTTTCTCTCGTAGTGACTTCAGTAACTTCCTGTTTGTTCCTACGACAGACAACATGAACTGGAAGTTTTCTTTACAAAGAAAGTTGGACAAAGAGACATGCTTACTTTACATCAGCTGGCTCGACAAAGTCTAAAACTCCAGTCAGACAAGTCAAGAATCAACTATCACGATGGTGTTATCAACTGTGGTTTGCTACACTTCCACTGCATGGTACATTATGGTGAATGCTGATTCAGCAGCATTCACACTATTGAGATCCACATTTTTAATTCAACGTCTTCAACTTCAATTTCGTTTATCTCTCTAACAGTTTTTGGACTCTTCTGCATGCATTTAGTCTGTGGTATTTATACTTTGTTCAGAATTCTGCTTAGAGGCTACAGGATCGATTTCTACAGGCAGAATATGTTTATAGTATTTATTCATTATTTGTGTCCATATTTATAGATATTGTGATTGTAAAATCATTATTTAATAACCCAGAATATGGTCAGAGTGTGTTTTGAACACTGGAAAGTATTTATTAGGTTAGTTGTTTCAGGGGAAATTTAAATGATGTAACTCATATGCGATCAAACTCAAGTGACTGAATGTAAATGAGGATAATGTAAAAAGTGTGTGTGTGTGGTGTGTGTGTGTGTGGTGTGGTGTGGGTGTGTGGTGTGTGTGTGTGTGTGTGTGGGGTGTGTGTGTGGTGTGTGTGTTGTGTGTATGTGTGTGGTGTGTGTGTGTGGTGTGTGGTGTGTGTGTGGTGTGCGTGTTTGGTGTGTGTGGTGTGTGTGGTGTGTGGTGTGTGTGTGTGTGTTTGTGGTGTGTGTGTGGTGTGTGTGTTGTGTGGTGTGTGTGTGTGTGTGTATGTGTGGTGTGTGTGTGTGTGGTGTGTGTGTGTGTGGTGTGTGTGTGTGTGTGGTGTGTGTGTGTGTGTTTGTGGTGTGTGTGTGTGTGTGGTGTGTGTGTGTGTGTGTGTGTGGTGTGTGTGGTGTGTGTGTGTGGTGTGTGTGTGTGTGTGTGGTGTGGTGTGTGTGTGTTGTGTGGTGTGTGTGTGGTGTGTGTGTGTGTGTGTGGTGTGTGTGTGGTGTGGTGTGTGTGTGTTGTGTGGTGTGTGTGGTGTGTGTGTGTGGTGTGTGTGTGTGTGTGTGGTGTGTGTGTGGTGTGGTGTGTGTGTGTTGTGTGGTGTGTGTGTGTGGTGTGTGTGTGTACATCTACATTCAGCAGTGGTCACGTTTTTAAGCTTTTATCTGTTTGTGTGCTCTACCTCTTGATGGCCTCTTCCTGTCTTCTCTTCTTCTGGTGTTTTTCCTGCAGGTAGGTCCAGTTGTTCTGGTTGCGGATGCGGTCGCTCTCTCTGGCGATGTCCGAGGCGTTTTGGATCACCAGACCGTCGTACGTTCGAAGGCCGCTCTCCTCCACATATTGACAAAAGCTCCTGAAGGAAGACGCCTCCTCCTGAGATGTCATGATTCTCCAGAAGACCTGAGGAGGATCAGAAAGGACCATGTCTCTGTAGATAACACTGTTTACAGTCTGTCTCTGATATTCATTCAGATGTTTCCTCTCAGAGAGTTCATCCCAGTGAGTGAGATTAGTCCTTCTCTTCTCTCCTGAGTGCACAGTGAACCACAGTCAGACACAATAAATCAAAGTGCAGCACACACAGGATACGAGTACAGACATCTCATTCAGAACAAGACGGAGAGAACTAGTTCTGCATGTTGCTTCATCAGATTCACGGCTTGATTTCCAGCAGCTGTTATTAGCAAAGAATCAAACTCCACTACAGAAGTCAACAGTAATAGGCAGACACATAAATATTACAATATAGATCAATATATTACAAGATACAGAAGATGTCAAGAGTACAATAGAGTAGACATTTCCATAAGGTACATAAACATAAATGATACATTTATAATAAATATATATCAAAACTAGTAGAAAAAGGTCAAACATCAGAAAAAAGAAGTATACAGAATAAGAGCATGAGGTCTCGTGTAGGATCAGAGGAGTTAGTTACACAGAAGCACAAGTCACAGCAATGGACTAAACGTTGATCTATCGTGTTCTCCTGTTCTACTCGTTAGTATGTCAACTCTACCACTGACATACTCAACTCGACCGCCGACATACTCAACTCGACCGCCGACATACTCAACTCGACCGCCGACATACTCAACTCGACCGCCGACATACTCAACTCGACCGCCGACATACTCAATTCGACCACCGACATACTCAACTCTACCGCCGACATACTCAACTCGACCGCCGACATACTCAACTCGACCGCCGACATACTCAACTCTACCGCCGACATACTCAACTCGACCGCCGACATACTCAACTCGACCGCCGACATACTCAACTCGACCGCCGACATACTCAACTCTACCACTGACATACTCAACTCTACCACTGACATACTTACAGAGGCCAATAAGGTCAGCTGGGCTTCTGCTGGCAATCAGCACAATATTACAGCATATTAATACCTTGAGATGATTAATATGGAGCGTTCTGTAGCTCTGTAGTGTGTCAATGAAAGAAACAAAGAACAACAACATAATGATGGCGGACAGTGTATACATTGAAAGCTGACTATAGAATGTATGATGGAATGAAATGTAAATTAAATTAAAAGGACAATGGAATCACAATTACAATGTAACTCTTTGACTGTAGACAATAGAGATGATGATGTTCACCATCCAGAGATGCACACACAGTCAGCTGTTGTCTTCAGTCTGAGCAGTGAGAAGAATACTTGTGATGGGGAACATGTCATATGTTTGTGCATTATCTCTGGCCTGTTGTGTAAACAAAGGTTATGGATATGGACATGTTCTGATGTTATTATTTGTATTTACCTCATATGTATTAAACTGGGCAGTGGGTAGTTAATGTAAGTGGAGCATGGAGACTGCAGAGAGACATTAGAAGGACAATGAGCATATTTTATAGATTATATGTTGTGAAACTTCACGGGAATATTGGTGAATGGAATGTACTTGTATCGTTCACACATTCATACACTGATGACAGGTTCTACCATGCAAGGGGTCACCTGCCCATCAGGACTAACTTACATTCACACCATTCACAAGCCAAACTTGGGGTTAAGTGTCTCGCACACATGGACATGGACCAGCGGAGCCGTGGATCAGACCCGCTCTACACTGAGCCACAGTTGCCCTCCTGCAAGACAAGAGCCGCCGTCTGTACGGACTGTGAGACTGCGTGGGTTCCACAGAGGATGGAAGCGTCTCACCACGCTCCAACTTATCACTGACATTATTTGTGGTCTTATTCAGCTGTTGTTATAAAATGGGTGAATATGAAGGACTATCACATTGTTTGTAGGGTCTTAGTTTCTCACTTTAAAGCATGTTGTATCTTTCAGGGTTTTACAGTCAGGTGTTCTAGTGATGGAGTAATAAATCAATGTCTTCACTAGTTCTCTGTCTGTCTGTCTGTCTCTCTCTCTCTCCATGTCTCTCTCTCTCTCTGTCTCTCTCTCTGAGTGGAAGGAGTGTGGAGTTGACGGAGCGTGTTCGAGAGCGATTAACACAGATTTTTTCGGTATTGTTTCGTCACTAGTTAACGTTGGATGTGATAGTGTATCTCACGGTGTTTGTGTGAACATTTAGCTGGTTTTGGGGTCTTTGTGAGTGGTTGCAGCTGATCAGTGCGAGCTGGTCGGCGTGCTAAACGCCACCATGGACATGACCGAACTCACGAGGAAACACGGCATAAAGATCCCGCCGACTTCCCCGGTTTCAGTGGAGGAATGCAGCCTGGCTGTGGGTGAACTTGTCGGACACAGCAGTGTGAAGTCCGCTGCGCGAATGAACAATGCCGTGGTCATCTTTTTAGATACCATCGGAAATGCGGAAGTGGTAATTGACAACGGAATCGAGGTGGGCGATAACTTCTTCCCCGTGTACCCTCTCTGCACACCGGCAGTGAAGGTAACAGTGTCCAACGTCCCACTGTTCATCAGAGATGAAGAAATAATCAGAGAACTATCAATATACGGGAAGATAGTGTCTAAGGTGAAGAAGGTGTCCTCTGGGTGCAAGTCTCCTCTCCTGAAGCACGTGGTGTCTCACAGGAGACAGCTGCTCATGATCCCAAACAACAGGAGCAAGGGACTCAACCTAGTGTTCAAGATCAGGGTCGATGACTTTGACTACGTCATTTATGCAACAACTGATGACTTTAAATGTTTCAGTTGTGGAAAAGTGGGTCATCAGAGTAGAACGTGTCCTGAGAAAAACAGCTCTCATAAGGACCAGAACCAGAACCAGAATCAGACAGGTACTGAGGAGGGCAGAGGAGACAAGCAAGACGGACAGGACGGGCCAGATGGGGTCCAAAAGAGGAGGGAGGAGGGGACGAGCGGGTTACAGGAGGTGAGGGTGGAGGAAACAAGTGAGACCCAGGAGGTGAGGGAGGAGGAAACAAGTGGGGTACAGGAGGTGAGAAAAGAGAGGGAAAGTGGGGGACAAGAGGTGATAAAGGACGGGGAAAGTGAGGTCCAGAAGGTGAGGGAGAGTACTGAAGGACAGGTGGAGACAGCTAGGGAGGTGGACATGGAAGCAGACGAGGAGCAGCTCAAAGCCCCTCAGCTGAAGAGGAAACAGAGAGGAGACAGCGGAAGCTCACAGGCTAAGAAAGTGGCAACTAAAGAAAGTGGAGGAGCAGCAGAGTGTGAGTCCAGTCAGGAGGAGGGCGCTGCTGCTGACAGTGAGCCCTCTAAACACGGTGCTGGCAGCTGTAGGAGCTCTAGAGACTACAGCGTGGAGAAGATAAAGGAGTTTCTGAAGAGGAGTAAGAATGTGAGAGGAGCCAAAGTGGAGGACTACCTCTCTGACAAAGAGAAGCTCTCCAGCTCTGCCAGGTCTCACATGAGAAGCAAGGACAGAGGAGGTCTCACGAAGCAGGAAGGCTTCAGACTGAAGAAAATAGTTCACAAAGTGAACAAAGAACTGAACAAAGATGGTGATAAGTGAGAATAAGATCTCACAGTCTAAAGACAATCAAAGACACATTTATGTTTGTTGGACTTTATTTGTTTAACCGTTTTAAATGATAAAGAAACATGTTCAAAGAAAATAAAGGTTTTCTAAAAAAATCTCTCTCTCTCTCTCTCTCTCTCTCTCTCTCTCTCTCTCCCCTCCCCCACCTCAGTCTCTCATCCTTCTAAAAATGGAACAGGGAGTCAGCTGGTGGTAACCTAGCAACAGCAGCATCTCTCAGAGGAGCATGATGTAATGCTTCCTGTCCTCGGGTGAGGAAGAGGAGAGGAGAACTAAAAGAGGAGAAGGGGAGATAAGGAAAGAAGGAAGAGTTGGTTCCAGGAGTTGGAGAAGGAGACAGCAAAGGGAGTGTGTGTTTGGGGGGGGGGGGGGGGGGCCAGAGGGGATCCAGTTTAGAAACCAGCAAGAGAAGTCCAGCGGTCCAGTCTGTAGCTCCTCCAGCAGGTGAGGTGTTGATCTGATCTCAGAGCAGATCCAAGCGTTCCAGTTCAGCTTACTGGATCCTAGAACGGTTATCTTTATGTGGATGGTACCAGTAGAACCAGTAGAACCAGTAGAACCACGTCGTGGCCAGCGCACTGAGCAGGACTGTAAAGGCAGAGAAACACTGCAGTCTGGTGATCGGTGAACACAATCGTCAGTAAATACCCAATGGATCGCCATGGAGACTCCTGTTCAAGTGGCTCTTTTTGTCAGAAATGCAGCAACACTGTTCCGTGAGAATTCATACAATAAGTGGTGACAACTAAAATAAAAAGTAAATAAAGCTGCAAGTAGCTGTTATTGATATATATAGATACAGGATGAAGCAGCTCAGAGCTGAGCAGTCACTTCAGCTGGTCTGTTGATGTTTATAATAGTGACGCACCTTATTCAGCAACCTGACAGCAAGACATTTGATTTGCTAAAGTCGGCAATGGTGTCCCATAATGCACCTGAAGGTTTGAGAGTGGAGCTGGCTGCTCATCCTTTGATAACATCCCAGAATGTCTTGTATTATCACAGTTAACATGATGGAGGAGTTTAATAATAGCTGTAACAGAATAAATCATTGTGTCATCTGCATATAGATGGAAATGAAACAATTGCCGTACAATGAAGAGGTAATATTGTTTATATAATTAAATAACACGACTGGTCCGAGGACAGAACCCTGGGGACTGAATATCATCAGAGATGATTCTAAAAGCACAGAACCAGGAAGAAGTGCATCAACAACCTCTGGAGATCATTACAGAGATCAGCAGTGTTGTTGTTAAAGCTGAGCCTATACTGTTGGTACCTGATGAGGTAGCAGGAATAGTGCCATGCTTCAGCCTGAAGCCAGACTCAACTGTAGTATAAGTGCATGGAAATAATGTCAACTGTTCATTAACAAGTGATTCAGGTACGATCCTTTTGATATTGGACAATAATCATTTAAAGTTCATCTGCTCTTTGTCGGTTCTTCTTCTATCCTCTGTTTGCTCATGGGCTTAGGTTTGCTGTTACCTGCTTGTTACCTGCCTGCAGGTCTCAGTCTCTGTATGGTCCTGGTCCATCTGGTCCTTCCCATGCTGCCTTCTCCAGCAGCTGTGACAGCATGAACCCAGTAATACTGGATCAGCAGAAGGATTTGATGAGGTGACTTCTAACCTCAGGTGCCTCTACAGTAACTGGAGATAACCTCGGTGTGTGAGGAGAGGGAGGCCTGAGCCCAACAGTTTACATTCACAACATGTGGTCATATTATCCAAATAACGCTGTTTGAAATGTTCTGCATTGTTCTCAGAGATGTGACGCGGGATGCTTGAGCGTACTTCACTGTGAACAGTCAGCCGGTAAAATCATATTTCTTATTTAATGTACTATGCAGTACTTTCTGAGTGAGTATGCAGTATTCAACACAGGCTGTGTCTCTGGCCGCAGAACAGCTGCTGGAGGTCGAGGGTTAGCAATGCACTCATCTGTGTTATCAGCAGTCAGAGAGGAGTCAGCAGATACTTTATACTTCCTCCCTCATATATAATGTTATCCAACCAGTCAACCTGATCATGTAGTAGGTTTAGCTGTGGTTGCTGTGACCAGCTGTTTGAGAGGATCATTAAATACATTTCAGGTACATTCACCATCGTTTAAGAGCTGGTGGACAAGTCTTTCAAAATAAGAGTCCGACTTTAATTAGTAACTTGGTTCTGAGGTCTGGTCAAAGATGGCGGCTGTGTAGAGATGAGATGCTGCTGTTTGGGATTTCACGGGTTGAAATAGAAACAGGGTGTGAAGGAGCCAGATGTGAACGGACTTCATTGATGCTGTTTACAAGAAATACTGATGACAGACAGATCGACACTCTTCACCAGCAGAACATCCACTACACCACAAATACAAGCAGAAGAAGAACCATGAGAGTGAATGAAGGAGGTGAGAGAAGGCTTACCGGAGGATCCGTGAAGACTCAAACTCCCCCCATTCCTTCTTCACTGTCTCCTACACCGTGTCCTTCAATGTCTTCTTCACTGTCCCCTTCAGTGTCTCTTCTTTCTCTTCCTTCAGTCCTTGTGCAGGAACAAAGATGGCGTGATGACGACGGCTCGCTGTGATTCCTCTTCACATAAACGTTAATCCACATCCACCCTTCAACACCTCCTTCCTGCCTTCCTTTGTCTCTTCCTTCCCTCCGTCCTACCGTCATATATTCTCACAGCTGTAAGAATCACGGCTCACACTCACACACCCTTCAGCTGCACACACACACACACACACACACACACACACATCCCGTCGACAGTCGCCACAAGAAATGAGAGGCTGAAACCACGGCAACCTGACAGCATCCTAACCCTGCTGACTCCTCCCTCTGCTGCTGAGAGACAGGGAGAGACAGACACAGAGAGAGAGAGAGAGAGAGAGAGAGAGAGAGAGATTTGATTTTTAGAAAACCTTTATTTTCTTTGAACATGTTTCTTTACCATTTAAAACGGTTAAACAAATAAAGTCCAACAAACATAAATGTGTCTTTGATTGTCTTTAGACTGTGAGATCTTACCCTCACTGAGCACCATCTTTGTCCAGTTCTTTGTCCACTTTGTGAGCTATCTTCTTCAGTCTGAAGCCTTCCTGCTTCGTGAGACCTCCTCTGTCCTTGCTTCTCATGTGAGATCTGGCAGAGCTGGAGAGCTTCTCTTTGTCAGAGAGGTAGTCCTCCACTTTGGCTCCTCTCACATTCTTACTCCTCTTCAGAAACTCCTTGATCTTCTCCACGCTGTAGCCTCCAGAGCTCCTACAGCTGCCAGCTGCCAGGATCATGAGCAGCTGTCTCCTGTGAGACACCACGTGCTTCAGGAGAGGAGACTTGCACCCAGAGGACACCTTCTTCACCTTAGACACTATCTTCCCATATCTTGATAGTTCTCTGGTTATGTCTTCATCTCTGATGAACGGTGGGACGTTGGACACTGTTACCTTCACTGCCGGTGTGCAGAGAGGATAAACGGGGAAGAAGTTATCGCCCACCTCGATCCCGTTGTCAATCACCACTTCCGCATTACTGATGGTGTCTAAAAAGATGACCACGGCATTGTTCATTCGCGCAGTGGACTTCACGCTGCTGTGGCCGACAAGTTCACCCACAGCCAGGCTGCATTCCTCCACTGAAACCGGAGAGACAGACAGACAGAGAGAGAGAAACAGTCTCATTACCCGTCTGTCCTCGTAACCCGTCTGTCCTCATTACCCGTTACCCCTCTATCCTCGTTACCCCTCTGTCCTCGATACCCATCTGTCCTCATTATGTCCACATCTGTGTGTATGTATATGTGTGTATATGTCCGTGTGTGTGTGTGTGTGCATGTATATGTGTGTATATGTCCGTGTGTGTGTGTGTCTGTGTGTGTGTATGTATATATGTGTATATGTCCGTGTGTGTGTGTGTCTGTGTGTGTGTTTGTGTCTGTGTGTGTTTGTGTCTGTTGTTTCTGTCCTGAACATATTATGCATTAGTCATTGTGTGGAAGTTTTGAGAAAAACATTTTTATAGCACCTTAAAAATTTAAAAAATGTGCCATTTGAAGGTACAAATTCAGTTCAGAGTTTTTACTTACTGGATGTTCATCTGAAGAAACCGGATGTTGTCTCACGTTAATCTTTCCGCTAACTTTCAAAGTCCTTCGCTCGCTCCCGATCTGTGCCGTTTAAATGCGTTTACCGTGAATTTCAGCATATAGGTGCACTCAAATTACTGACTATAGGATGTTTGCTGGCTTTTATCCCACTGTTCTTGTCATCCTCTTGTTGTTATGTATATGTATTGTCTCTTGTCTTTCAATAAAAAAATTAAATAAAAATAAAATTATAATAAATAAAATAAATGCGTTAACGCGCGATAAAATAATTGTCGGCGTTAATTAATGAATGCATTAACGTGAAATTAACGCGTTAACTTGCCCAGCACTAGTATACACATACACATACGTATACACATACACATAGACATACGTATACATATAGACATACGTATACACATAGACATACGTATACACATACACAGACGTATACATAGACATACGTATACACATACACATAGACATACGTATACACATACACATAGATATACGTATACACATAGACATACGTATACACATAGACAGACGTATACACATACACATACGTATACACATACACATAGACATACGTATACATATAGACATACGTATACACATAGACATACGTATACACATACACATACGTATACATAGACATACGTATACACATACACATAGACATACGTATACACATACACATAGATATACGTATACACATAGACATACGTATACACATAGACAGACGTATACACATACACAGACGTATACACATACACATACGTATACACATACACATTGTGGTGGCGGGCGTGGGTGGCTCAGCTGTGGAGGGGACGGAGTGTGGGAGTGGTTCAGGGAACGGTGCCGGGAAGAGACTTAATTAGGCGCAGCTGAAACTGATCCTGATTGTCTCACTCTCAGCTGTATTTAATCAACAGTAGCGACGGAGGCGAGAGGGACAGCTCGGGACGAGCACAGTGAGACACTGGAACGGACAGGACGGGAGAGGACTGCAAACCTCCCGCGGCGTGCTCGGAGGCAAGGCAGGAGAGCACACGGCCAAGCTAGTCAGATTCCATGACAATAAAGAACATTTGAAACCGTCATTTAACCGTGTGCTGGCATCCTTGTGCTCACCAGACCCACCGGGTAGCAGGGACTCTGTTACACACATATACATACGTATACACATATACAGACGTATACACATACACATATACATACGTATACACATACACATATACATACGTATACACATACACATATACACACGTATACACATAGACATACGTATACACATATACAGTTGTGTGAAAAAGTGTTTGCCCCCTTCCTGATTTCTTATTTTTTTGCATGTTTGTCACACTTAAATGTTTCAGATCATCAAACAAATTTAAATATTAGACAAAGATAACACAAGTAAACACAAAATGCAGTTTTTAAATGAAGGTTTTTATTATTAAGGGGGGAAAAAAATCCAAACCTACATGGCCCTGTGTGAAAAAGTGATTGCCCCCTAAACCTAATAACTGGTTGGGCCACCCTTAGCAGCAACAACTGCAATCAAGTGTTTGCGATAACTGGCAATGAGTCTTTTACAGCGCTGTAGAGGAATTTTGGCCCACTCATCTTTGCAGAATTGTTGTAATTCAGCCACATTGGAGGGTTTTCGAGCATGAACCGCCTTTTTAAGGTCATGCCTCAGCATCTCAATCGGATTCAGGTCAGGACTTTGACTACGCCACTCCAAAGTCTTCATTTTGTTTTTCTTAAGCCATTCAGAGGTGGACTTGCTGGTGTGTTTTGGATCATTGTCCTGCTGTAGAACCCAAGTGCGCTTCAGCTTGAGGTCACGAACAGATGGCTGGACATTCTCCTTCAGGATTTTTTGGTAGACAGCAGAATTCATGGTTCCATTTACCACAGCAAGTCTTCCAGGTCCTGAAGCAGCAAAACAGCCCCAGACCATCACACTACCACCACCATATTTTACTGTTGGTATGATGTTCCTTTTCTGAAATGCCGTGTTACTTTTACGCCAGATGCAATGGGACATACACCTTCCAAAAAGTTCAACTTTTGTCTCGTCAGTCCACAGAGTATTTTCCCAAAAGTCTTGGGGATCATCAAGATGTTTTCTGGCAAAACTGAGAAGAGCCTTTATGTTCTTTTTGCTCAGCAGTGGTTTTCGTCTTGGAACTCTGCCATGCAGGCCATTTTTGCCCAGTCTCTTTCTTATGGTGGAGTCATGAACACTGACCTTAATTGAGGCAAGTGAGGCCTGCAGTTCTTTGGATGTTGTTCTGGGGTCTTTTGTGACCTCTTGGATGAGTCGTCGCTGCGCTCTTGGGGTAATTTTGGTCGGCCGGCCACTCCTGGGAAGGTTCACCACTGTTCCATGTTTTCGCCATTTGTGGATAATGGCTCTCACTGTGGTTCGCTGGAGTCCCAAAGCTTTAGAAATGGCTTTGTAACCTTTTCCAGACTGATAGATCTCAATTACTTTGTTTCTCATTTGTTCCTGAATTTCTTTGGATCACAGCATGTCTAGCTTTTGAGGATCTTTTGGTCTACATCACTTTGTCAGGCAGGTCCTATTTAAGTGATTTCTTGATTGAGAACAGGTGTGGCAGTAATCAGGCCTGGGTGTGGCTAGAGAAATTGAACTCAGCTTTCCAAAGATGTGATAAACCAGTTAATTTATGTTTTAACAGGGGGGGGCAATCACTTTTTCACACAGGGCCATGTAGGTTTGGATTTTTTTCCCCCCTTAATAATAAAAACCTTCATTTAAAAACTGCATTTTGTGTTTACTTGTGTTATCTTTGTCTAATATTTAAATTTGTTTGATGATCTGAAACATTTAAGTGTGCCAAACATGCAAAAAAATAAGAAATCAGGAAGGGGGCAAACACTTTTTAACGCCGACAATTATTTTATCGCGCGTTAACGCATTTTTTAAATTTATTATAATTTTTTTTTGTTTTTATTGAAAGACAAGAGACAATACATAGACATAACAACAAGAGGATGACAAGAACAGTGGGATAAAAGCCAGCAAACATCCTAGTCAGTTGTGTGTGTGTGTGTGTGTGTGTGTGTGTGTGTGTGTGTGTCCTTGAGCCTTTTGAGATGGGAAAAAAAATTATAATAATAATAATTAAAAAACAACAAAACAAAACAGGTAAGTATTTTTAATTTATTATTATTGTAACAGACTGTCTCATGTTTATCGTTTTGTATTGGAGATATGATGTCCCTTCAGGGTTGCCGTAGAGGAAAGGTGACTTCCGCTTCTGGTCGAGGGGGGGGGGGCAGAAATAAAGAGAGAAGCACCAGCTGTTGCTCTCCCTGGAGACTACTGGACATTGCTGCGGTAAAGTCAGCAGACACTTACATTTTAGTGCACCTATATGCTGAAATTCACGGTAAACGCATTTAAACGGCACAGATCGGGAGCGAGCGAAGGACTTTGAAAGTTAGCGGAAAGATTAATGTGAGACATCCGGTTTCTTCAGACGAACATCCGGTTTTCATAATAAGATGCCAACAAAGTATGAGTGATGTCATTAGCACGGAGAGGGTACCTGAGTCATGTCATTAACACAGAGAGGGTACCCGAGTGATGTCATTAGCACAGAGAGGGTACCCGAGTCATGTAATTAGCACAGAGAGGGTACCTGAGTGATGTCATTAACGCAGAGAGGGTACCCGAGTGATGTCATTAGCACAGAGAGGGTACCCGAGTCATGTCATTAACGCAGAGAGGGTACCCGAGTCATGTCATTAACGCAGAGAGGGTACCTGAGTCATGTAATTAGCACAGAGAGGGTACCTGAGTGATGTCATTAACACAGAGAGGGTACCTGAGTGATGTCATGAGTACAGAGGGTACCTGAGTGATGTCATTAACACAGAGGGTACCTGAGTGATGTCATTAACACAGAGGGTACCTGAGTGATGTCATTAACACAGAGAGGGTACCTGAGTGATGTCATTAGTACAGAGAGGATACCCGAGTGATGTCATTAGCACAGAGAGGGTACCTGATTGATGTCATTAGCACAGAGAGGGTACCCGAGTGATGTCATTAACACAGAGAGGGTACCTGAGTGATGTCATTAGTACAGAGAGGGTACCTGAGTGATGATCCCCTTTAAAGCTTAAGTTCTAAATACTTTTACTTAATACTTAACAGAGTTTGTATCGTTTCAAACATTTAAATATAATCTCGTCCTTCAGCTTCAGCTGTTTACTTTCAACAAGAAAGACGACGTGAGGAAGTTCATCCTGGAGCACATTCAGTCTGTGAGTCGATCAGTTCATCTCGTCCTTCATCAAACACAGCAGCTGGTTCAATAATCAATGTTCACCAAATCAAAGTGACTGTGTTGCAGTTCAAAGAGGAGGGGAGTCACGGTGTCATCCTGTTCCTGTACAGCCTCATCTGCTCCCGGACAGTCGACAGGTAACAACACCTTCAGCTGGTGTCAGCAGGTCAGTCCACCTCCGACCAATCAGGTCTCTCACAGCTGCTACAGACGATCTGATTGGATCAATAACAGCTGGAGCTCCACCTGCAGACAGAGATCTGGAAGAACAAACTCTTTCACAGCTCAAATCCAAATCAAAAGATTTGAAAAATTAAACATTTAACTGTAAAATCCTAAAAGTACAAACTTTGAATATTAAACTTCCACCTTCAGACATGATGAAGAACGTCTGTCCTCCTCTTCCTCACAGGCTGAAGGAGGACCTGGACTCCACCACCTCCCACCTGCTCTACCTCAGTCTGGGAAACTTTGCTTGCCGTCAGGTGAGAACTCAACTGTTGTACGACACACTCCTGGTGGCCCTGGTTCTACAGGTGCTCCTGGTTCTACAGGTGTTCCTGGTGCTCCAGGGTCTACAGGTGGCCCTGGTTCTACAGGTGCTCCTGGTTTTCCTGATGCTCCTGGTTCTACAGGTGGTCCTGGTTCTACAGGTGTTCCTGATGCTCCTGGTTCTACAGGTGGTCTTGGTGCTCCAGGGTCTACAGATGGTCGTGGTTCTACAGGTGTTCCTCATGTTCCTCGTTCTACAGGTGCTCCTGGTTCTACAGGTGGTCCTGATGCTCCAGGGTCTACAGGTGGTCCAGGGTCTACAGGTGGAACCTGGTTTTCCTGGTTCTACAGGTGTTCCTGGTGCTCCAGGGTCTACATGTGGCCCTGGTTCTACATGTGCTCCTGGTGCTCCAGGAGCTACAGTTGGTCCTGATGCTCCTGGTTCTACAGGTGGTCCTGGTCCTCCAGTCCCTGAAGGTCTTCATATTTCGTCTCCCCTGCTCTGTCTCTGCAGGCTCTGCTGAACCTGTTGCTGACAGGTAAGGCCAGTCCAAATGTCTTCAATGGGACCCGGTCCTTCGGGGAGGACGGACGTCCTCTGGAGCGCCCCCTGCAGGGCGTCCTGTCTCGAGCTGATGTGGGGTATTTACTGTGGAACTGAGAGCAGATGGAGAGAGGAAGACTTCCACAGGTATTTTCAGTCTCCTCGATAGTACTAGTACTGTAGAACTTCTGATCACAGGTAGACAGAAGTACTCAGATCTTTTACTGCAGTACTAATACCACAGTGTAAAAATGCTCTGTTACAACTAAAAGTACTGCATACTAAATTTTACTTCACTAAAACTACACAAGTATTACAAGCATCACAATATAGTTAAAGTACCAAAAGTAAAAGTAGTCATTCTGCATAATAATATATACATATATATTAGGGCTGGGCAAGTTAACGCGTTATTATCGCGTTAACGCACTAATTAATTAACGCCGACAATTATTTTGACGCGCGTTAACGCAGGTTCTTTTTTATTATTAAGCGGACATTTTTAACACAAGAACCCGGCAGCGAGCGGTGAACAGCTGTTTGTGTGGCGTCACTTCCGTCTCTTCCTGTTCCCTTCACCTACATTCCCCTGGGTCCTAAGTCCCTCCATGTACAGCTTCTTATTGCCGTCTATGTACCAACGTACATTCATAATAAATACTACACATATTACGGTAATCAGCGTTGCATGTGTCTGACCACAATACCAAAAAAGAAATGATTCATTTAAATTATTTTTTTCGAGTTTTTAAAGTGTTTTGTTTGTAATATGTACAATAAGCATCATTTAGTTATCACTACTGAGAATTTAACAAACATAAAAATGACGTAGATATGTTTGCAGTTTTCAAGGTGTATATTTAAATATCATCTCTTACACACATGAAGATAAAGTTGTGAACACCGGCTGAATATCTATGATCAGAATCATTATAACTGTGTTATAACTGCTGCTGTGTAAAGAGAATACTGCTGCTAACAAGAACCTGATGTGTTTAAAGTGTTTACACCAAATGTTATTGACCTTTTGTTCATATAGCAGGACTTTAAAATAAAAGTGCAAAATACACTACTTTTGAATTATTGACTATTGAATTTTGCGCATCCTCACTCCCGTCCTCACTCCCATCCCGTCCTCAGGTGGGCAGCATGCTGAGGACTCCTCGGTTCCCCGTGTGGATTTGTTGCATCAACAGCAGTTTCTCGGTGTTGTTCAGTCTGAACTGCTCACTGCTCTCTGATTGGAGGATGGAGCACCTGTTCCACCTGTTCTATGTAATGGGAAAATATGTCATAGTCTCATGTGAAGGTTTAAAGAATGTAAGTCCTAAAAGAGCAGACACCAAACTGTAGTTTCAGTAGATGACTTTAATTAGTTTAGTATCCAGGTGTCTTGTTATCTGTTATCTTGTGCACTGTTTCTTTCTTCTTCGTAAGACAGAGACACAGAGAGGCCTTGGGTAACAGAGATCCTCTGTTTGAAATACTTTTACTTCCTTTGCTGACGCGTTATCTGAAGTTGTAAAGGCGTAAACCTTTGCATGCACATATGTGTGAGGGTAAAAAATGTCTGTTCTGTCTCTGCAATGGTCATTTTAACAATGTCACAGTGGCTTCAAAGGAAGCATCTGCTGTGAGTTTAAACTGTTTATTGTAAGGCAAACTGTGAACAAAGGGATTTGCAAACAGGAGATAAAGCATCTTCCTGACTGTCTTAAATGAAGTATACTAAGGCTCGAAGGATGACCTGCCTTTTATTGTGTTCTTTGTGTATTCTTGTTAGCTAAGCAGATAACAGGAAGCTGTCTGAGCATAAATGTCCATGCATTGTGACTGTTGGGAAGAGCACTCTTCCAGATCACTGCAATGTGTCTGTGAGACTGTTCTCTTTGCTTGCAAGCAAATAAATTGACTTTACCAACCTTGATCGTTCATCAAAACTCTGTTTACTTTATATTGATAGAAAACCTTCACTTTCTTCTCCTGACTAGTCATAAGAAATATTCCACAACATCTACTACAATGGACAGAGCTCCCAGAGGACCACAGCCAGACTGACTGTAGGTGAGGACGCGGTCCTACTGGGTCAGGGTCTCTTCTGGTGCCTGATGGGATCTGATCCACTCTCTGTTTGCAGATACTCACTCTCACCACTGGGAGGCGTCCTGCAGACGCTCGGACGGAGACCCGGAGACCAGGTTCCCCTCGCCGGAGATGACCATCAGGACCAAGTGGGACGGAGCCGCTATCGACTGGAGTGGCACCGTCCCCTTCTACTGATAGACCTGATCCAGTCTGGGTCCCTCACAACCACCTGGGGGGTCTTTGAAGACCTGATTCACTGTGTTTATTAAAGAGTGGTCACCTGATCTCGAGTCCTGTGTTTCTTCATGAGACGCTTATACATTTAGGACAAAATAAATCAGAGACTCTCTTTTAAGCAGGTCCAGGTCTTTATTTCGTGAAGTCATGAAGTCAAAGGAGGTCCTTTAAGGACTCCGTCAGATCTTTTGATCCACAAAGACTCACCTGCCTGGTGAAGAACAACATCTCAGTCTGTGGTAACAAACATGGGGCCCAGGGCCCAGCAGGGGTTCTGATACCTTCTAATAAAGGTCCAGGTTCAGGTCTCTAAACCATCCCGCTCCACTGTAACGAAGTGTACAGGACTCGTCCGTCCGGCCCCGGCGAGCAGAGCAGGACGGTCTTCTTCACGTTGGACCCCAGACGAGCCACCGAGAGGAGGTCCAGCAGACCGACGGACTCGTTCTTAGAGACACAGATGGCGATGAAGTGAGCGTGGAAACGAAGAGGGTCACCTGAGGATCAGACAGGAACCAGTGGGTTAACTAACCTGGTTATCAGTAGGTAGACTAACCTAGTTAACGAACCTGGTTAGTGGTGGATTAAACAAGATATTTTATTGGCTGCTGGAGGAAACTGAAGGACCAATCAAGAGCTTCAGCTGAACATTTAAACCATAATTGGTTGGGTTCCTGGACGACCTGCTGAACCTTCAGAACAGAGAAATTAAAAGTCCACACTCACCTGGATAGACCAGGAAGTCTCCTCCAAATTTCCCCGCTGAGGTCAGGTAGAAGCCCCGCCCCCTCAGGTCTGTGAACACCTGGTACCTGCCAGTGTCGCAGCTCAGCTCGTCCCGCCCTCTGATTGGCCGGTCGGCCCGCAGGATGGACCGGGCCTCTGGACAGTAGGACAGACCCGCCCTCGCTGTGCTCAGCTGTACCGCCAGCGCCGAACAGGGGAAGGTAAAGCTCCGGTCCAGGGCCTCCAGACGGCCTCGCAGGGCTCCGTCTAGGGCCCCAGCTCCAGACTCTGAGGAGACCAGGACCAGAACTGTTAGAGCAGACCGCAGGTACAGACGGAGCCATGACGTCATGGTGACCGGTTCTCACCTGTGTGTGAAGACGTCATGGCTCTCAGCAGTGCTGACTTCCTGTCTTCCAGAGCGAGGACGCTCTGCTCCTCATAGCTCCTCTGCTGGTCCTCCTGGTGCTGCTGCACCTGCAGACGAAGCTCCGCCCCTCTTCCATCCTGCTAACAACAACAAATCAAACTCACCTGAGGAGAACTCATCTGAGCAAACTTTCATTTGTTCAGATTAAGTTGAATCAAAGCGTCGTTATATGTATGTATGTATCGATACCTACACTACGAATATATATATATATATATATACATACATATGTATATATACTGTATATATATGTACTGTACATATATACTGCAGTGGTGGGCCGTGCATTTTATACCTGGGCCTTCTGAGCGGTCCTACTACACTTGAGCCATCTCCTAATAACCTCATTATGAGCCACAGCTACGGATGTTTCTATGGTGTAATAATACACGTATTCATATTAAACCGTTCGGTACGAGGCTTACGAACTGAACAATACGTTTGAATAATACTCGTGCATTTGGAAAATGCAGAAGCTTAAATTGTGGGAAATATAATGTTTTCGGTGGACTGCGCTCACGTAGGAGACAACGGGCTGTGACCTCTGAACCCGGAACAATAACAAAAAACAGCTGAGGCGGCGGCACCGCACATGTCTTCAGGTAGGCTAAGCTAACTAGCTTAGCGGGGAAACAACAGCCCGAACGGATTCAATTGTCCGGACAATAACCCCGCATGACGGGATGCTTCGTAATTAACGGATAATGCATATAGTCCAAATCAATGTAATCAACACAATGACAAGAACAAACTCACAAGAACCAGTCACATGTATTTATATGACAACAAAGCAACAAATCAATCCAGCAGACCTGCAGCGCTAGAGCACGAGCCATTCATACTATTCATATTATTCATACTATTCATAAGAACGACACGACAGACAAATGAACTCATAGTGACGCTACTGCAGATGTAAAAACACAAAAGCACTTCACTTACCACAGCTGCTTATGAAGGCAAATCACTGTCAAAATCCGAGAGCGCAAATGAGATCCATGCGCGCGCGAAAATCAAACAGCCTCACGCGTATTTTACTTTGACGAGCGCTTTTACGTCACTCCGCGAGCAGAATTCACTCTTGCGCTTAAATCCGGTCGCTCGCGAAACTTTAACCTGCTCGCTCGAGTCTTTTTCTTTGTGACAGTAAGTGGGCGGACCCAGTCTTCATTGTATCTCTACATCTAATTGGTCTTGGTCTTGGGATAGACCGGATATCACTCTGACGCAGACGCTAGTTCTGATAGAGGTGGTTTTCAATCCGCCACTAAACACTACTCCACTACATCTCAGCATGTTCTACATTTGACAGGTTTTGTAAACTTTTCAGACAGTAGAGGCTGATGAAAAACAGATGATGTTAATAGAGTTGTTAAATACAATAATTAAAATGTGTTGAAGTCAACTTGCTCAGATTGGTTTAAATTCACTCCATCATTCTATTACAGACAATGTGTTTGATACTCAAACCTCTTGTGACAAACAGCTCAAAGAAACTCTTTGATCTTAATTGATTAAAACATGATGTGATCATATTTAATCATACTGTTGTGTTTACAGAAGAGATATAATATAGTTGTATATAATATGAGCAACAATGTGGACCTGCTCAAAGATCTGGAGCCAAGATTAGGGACCACTGTTTGTATATTACCTGTTAAATCACTGACAAGTCATAAGTGGATGAAAAGGTATTCAGATCCTCACTGCAGTAAACGTACTAATACCATACTGATGAAACAATAACCCACTACCAGTAAAATACCTGCATTCAAAACCTCAGTCAATGTTATTATCAGCAAAATCTACTTTAAGTGCAGAAAGTAAAAGTACCCGTGCAGTAAAATGTACATTATTTGCCCCTGACCTGCAATCTGAAAATCTCCCCCGAGCATCTGCATCAGAGTGATATCCGGTCTATCCCAAGACGAGGATTGTAACCAATTAGATGTAGAGATTGTTACAGGTGTAGTTAGGACCCAGGAGCAGTACGACAAGACCCGGACTGGTTTGATTTAAGTTCTTTATTAGAAACGCACGACAGGTAGAATATGCTCTGGCAGAATCCACGACAGGTTTTCTCGGGGTCAAGGACAGAAGGGCTGAGTAAGTTTCCAGGGCAGAAGCAAGGCGAGGTAGTCCGGAACAGGCAGGGTCGGCAACAGGGAATCAGTCCAAGGGTGAGTGCGGGAAAGTTGAGCATGTAAGCAAAGAACGATCTGGCAGTGAGTGTGTCTGAGGCAGGGGTTTAAATAGTGAAGAGGTAGAGTGAGCAGGTGAGAGTGATGAGCTGATGAGGAGAGTGTGACTGGCAGGTGCCCTGAATGAACTAATTAGGTGAGTGAAAGGTGGGAAGAAGTGACAGAGATAGTGAATTCTGCTGGCGGAGTGACGTAAAAGCGCTCGTCAAAGTAAAATACGCGCGCGGCTGTTTGATTTTCGCGCGCATGGATCTCATTTGCGCTCTCGGATTTTGACAGTGATTTGCCTTCATAGCTGCTGTTCACTTAAAGACAAAGTCCATTCTCCTTTCTTTGTGAACAAAGAGTTTAATACCGCGGTTGTACAGAACATCGGTGCGGGTCAGTTCCAGCCAGAGTCCTCCTGTGAACATGTTCGTTGAGTTGTAGATCCACTCGGGTCTCTCCAAAAGTTATCAAAAGCACGTAGCTTGTGCGTGTCCTGTCGTGTAGCTGCCTTGGTTAGCATAGCGTAGCTCCAAACACCAAGAGCTCAGTTGCAAATGAAACGCATTCTTAGCCATAACTTGTGCAACGCTTCTCCGACGCTGTCAGCCAGAAATACCGTTCGTACAAATCCTTTTCCATGCTGGGTCAGGGCTGCCAGCTGTGGGGTTGACCGACTCGTTGATACGATGTCCAGTTTTTCTGGAAATGTCCTTCTCCAGCAATCCGTTTCTCCTCCTTCAGCCATTGAGTGTTCAAAAAACACAGCTAGGTAAAAAGAAAAGAATCTACAGCAAGCAAAACGCTAAAAATGTCATAATAATAAGACATTATGACATAATAATGTCTTCTCTTACATATGTTTCAATCTGAACTCTTACTCCTCCAACTAAGCTCTGCTGTTAAGTTTCAGTTCACGATAGTCACGTACTCGCCCACTGACCAATCACGGCACACGCTGCACCTCACTGCAGAGCTGCTCCTGAAAACTGAGCTGCACATAATGCTGACGTACTTGTAGGCCGGCTAGCAGGCTCTGACACATCAAAGAATACGCCCAACATGTCAAACTAAAGATCTGATTGGTTGAACACTATGACAATCAACAACATCGTCCCCATTCACTTAAACTGCACATGGATGCAGGTGTGAGTCTGCAGGCCTCTGCCTCTGTTCTTACCTAGAGACACAGAGGTGAGATCTGATTGGATAAAAGCTCTACTTAAAACAAGCTGCACTGGAAGCAGAGCAACTGAGGAAGACAGGAGCTGTGCAATGAGAACATAAGATAATGGGGAAAATATTTATATAAATTATAATACATGTAGTGTATTTAAGAACAATTATTAAATTATAAAATAAATATAACTGTGATTCTTGCCTTGAAAGCCCTGACGGCCCACCACTAATATACTGTATATATATATATATATATATATATATACATACATACATACATACATACATATACTGTATATATATATATACACATATACAAATACTGTATATATATATACTGTATATGTATATAGTGTACTGGACCTTCATGTAAACTACTTCCAACACTCTCAGTTTAATGTATGTGATCATATTTAGCTGGTTAACTAACCTGGTAACCAGCAGCAGCAGCTTGGCGTTCCCTCAGCAGCGTCTCCTCCTCCTCCAGCAGCAGCAGCGGTCGGCCCAGGCGGACGTTCTGTCGGGGGGTCCGGGGCAGTGAACCCAGCAGGGCCCCCACCAGACCCTGAGACCTCACGGTCCGCAGGTCCTCCACCCGCCACAGCAGGGGGGCGGAGTCACACAGACTGACCCCCACAGCATGAGACGAGGGACGATTATCCATCACCACGATCTGAGGAGGACAGACAGGTGATCAATAACAAGGATCAGACAGACAGGTGATCAATAACAAGGATCTGACAGACAGGTGATCAATAACAAGGATCAGACAGACAGGTGATCAATAACAAGGATCTGACAGACAGGTGATCAATAACAAGGATCAGACAGACAGGTGATCAATAACAAGGATCTGACAGACAGGTGATCAATAACAAGGATCAGACAGACAGGTGATCAATAACAAGGATCAGACAGACAGGTGATCAGTAACAAGGATCAGACAGACAGGTGATCAATAACAAGGATCAGACAGACAGGTGATCAATAACAAGGATCAGACAGACAGGTGATCAATAACAAGGATCAGACAGACAGGTGATCAGTAACAAGGATCAGACAGACAGGTGATCAATAACAAGGATCAGACAGACAGGTGATCAGTAACAAGGATTTTAACAAGGTTTGATAACTCTCCCAGCTCACTGTGCAGCCTCCACCTGTCAGTGGATCACTAACCTCCTGACAGACAGGACGCAGCAGGTGAGGCTGGGAAAAACCACATCCAGCACCCGGACTATCAGCACTGGACCCCCCAGGGATGTGGTCCAGCACCCGGACTGTCAGCACTGTGTGATCACAGATATGTATGATCACAGACACGTGTGATCACGTGTCCGACTGAGCATTTTGCTGATAAACTGGTCTCACACTTGGCGCAGAGTTTACTCGGCGATTTGCCGACTTTGCAGCTTTGAACTGCGGCATTCACGAGGACAGCTACGTGTTCTCTTCCTGTGTTCAACAGCTGCTGTAACTACAACAACAACAGACGCATTCGGCTGAAGGTCGCCAGTTAACACGGTCCCTGGTTAAACCGTAACACCGGTTAGCAAACTCACCAGTTTACGCTGCTCCGAGTGCACGTGTCTTCTTCTCACGCGCAGCTCACGTCACGCCGTAAACCGTCCCGGATGTACTTTTTTACGTGAACGATTTAAATTTCAATAAACAAAGAAACAAACAAATAAAGAAAGAAGAGAAAGTAGAGAGTAACGAGGCTGATCTCACACACTCTACGACCCGGAAACAAGAACGAGCGCACCAAGTGAAGCCGACCAATAGGAACGCAGAGAGGTGTGACTGATAGCGGAATGAACCAATGAGAGAGCAGACAGAGAGCATGGAAGCTCTGACCTGTTTACAGACTAAAAACATTTATTATGATCTTTGAACATTTAAATTTCATGTTTAAGAATAAAATATAAATCTTATTTTCATGTTTATTGTTTAGTTAATCAAATATTCATCATTCAATTTATGATTTAAATCAAAGACTTCCTCTTCATATAAATATAAATAAAATATATTAATAGAACAAATCATAGTATTATTATTAGTGCTGGGCAACGATTACAATTTTTAATCGCGATTAATCTCATTGTTATGGCAAAGTTCAATAATGAATTAAAAAGTAGTGTATTCCGCACTTTTATTTTAAAGTCCTGCTATATGAACTAAAGGGCAATAACATTTGGTGTAAACACTTTAAACACATCAGGTTGTTGTTAGCAGCAGTGTTCTCTTTACACAGCAGCAGTTCTATCTCTTCACTATCTGTGCTCAGTGTGTGAAACGTTCCACTGCTGTGCAACAGGAACAACATGTTTCACACGTTTCATCTACATGTGTCTTCATGACAGTCAGAGTATGTGAATGCAGCTCTACCGTTCATCACTATAATGCTGTAACTCTCTCTACTATCTCTACTTCTCCCACACGCTGCATCAACGTAGTCTGAAGACTTCCTCCACTGTTTGTTTGGGTGATTTGCTGCATTAACGGTGTGTATTGCATTAAAAAAAAAAACTGCGTTAATGCACGATAAAATAATTGTCGGCGTTAATTAATACGTTAACACGATAATAACGCGTTAACTTGTCCAGCCCTAATATTTATATTTTAATATATTAAGAAAAACATGAATAAATAGAACTAGGTTTGTAAACTACAAGTAGCCTACAGATCTAACAGGAAGTGACTGTTTCTGTGACTTTCTGTTCGTCCACTTCATCTCCACCAAGAACAACTTCCTGTCATGTGACCAGAGTGAGGAGAACATGACATGTAGTTGAAAGCTCCAGATGAAGACAGTAAGTGGACCTTTGAGGTCACTTACACATGAACAACACTTTACTACTTTATTAGTTCACAGAACACCGGAGGTCATTTAACATTTCATGAAGAGAACTCTGGAAACAAAATTACTGAAAACAAACTTTATTGGTTTCATCCAGGCTTTTATTTTGAAAGGAACACTGTCAAAGGCTTCAGCATCTGTACACATGTTGCATAGCAACAGGGCTTCAAACACACACACACACACACTAAACTACAAATCCCAGAATTCCTTTGGCAGCCTCCAGAAAGAGGAGTGAACTGATACTCTAACCAGCTATCCAATCAGATCATGACTGTGGGAGGAGTCAATCGTGACTACACACCCTCCTCACCTAAGCCCCGCCCTCCTCACCTGTCCTGTCAGGTAAAAAAAAAAACAAGAAAGTGAGAAACAGATGCAACTTCTTAAGACTGTGTGTGTGAGAGAAAGAGAGTGTGTGTGTGAACGGAGGGGGCGTGGCCTGTAGCCCTCTACTGTCCGATCTGCAGCTCCTCCAGCTCCTTCAGCAGCTGATCCTCTTTCTGCAGCTTCTCCAGCTGAAGACATCAAACACACCTTCAGATACAGAGTATTAACGTGTGTATTAACGTGTATTAAAGTGTGTATTAACATGTATTAAAGTGTGTATTAACGTGTGTATTAACATGTATTAAAGTGTGTATTAACGTGTGTATTAACGTGTGTACTCTTTAAACGCGGACCCTGTCGGCGCCGACAGAAAGTGACGCTAGAAAGTGACGTCAGAATTCAAATTACCGTAACTCCTCGACCATCTGCGCAATCGACGGAATTCCAACGGATTCTGAAACCTGAGAAACGGAGCTTTCCAGTGATATATGGTACATTACGGTAATGGAGAAACCAGAAGGCGCGAAGAGGCTGTGGGGATGTTTGTGAGGTAAACAGAGGAGGAAGGACAGCAGCGCCGAGTGAGTAGAGTGAGTACAGCTTTTGACTATTGTTGAAGTGTTTTTTGCGATGTTTCAGAGGTGTTTTAGTGGTGTTTTCTTCATAAATTATATTGTAGTGTTGTAAATAATAGTATTAGTGTTGTTTCTGAGAGTTTTTTTTTTGATGGCTTTTTTCGCCACCATGTCGAGGAGTCCACGAGGCAGAGGAAGGAGAGTCCCCTCGAGACGTTTGGAGGACGATGAACACTAGGAGACAGGAGGAATGTCCCCATCTCAACCACAGTAAGTAATTCAGTTTGTATACTCTGGATATTTATTCCCAGCTTTATTACAATAATGTTTTTCAATATCTAGTGTATATATCCAAGAGGAAACAGTGCACTCTCTGCCATAAAAGCACACCCTGGATGTGTGAGGAGTGCAAGGTTGGCCTCTGTCTTCAGCTGGAGAGGACACAGGGACTACCCCTGCTGCTAAAAATTGCCTAGACATGGACAAATATAATATGCCTGTAGCATGGACACTGAAAGCTCTAGGCAAACAAAACTGTTTGAGAATATGTAAAATAGGTTGAATTTCATTTTTGTAATCTCAAAAGTTAAGGTCATGTACATTTACAATTGTTTATAAAGAGAAACTGATGAAAATTCAAATCCGTTTATTTACTTTTTGTTATTACACACTTGTTTTAAGCATTTATAACATATAATAATGACAAATACTTGCCTGGTTTTGAAAGTTACATTTCTCCTGAAAAAAGGAGCAAAATAATTTTCAAAAAGGACATTGTCTAACATATTTATTGAAGAAAAAAGACAAAAAGACCAGGCGGACCTTCAGAACTACAGTGTGTAAAGAGTTTTAACATGTATTAAAGTGTGTATTAACGTGTGTGTATTAACGTGTGTATTGACATGTGTATTAACATGTATTAACGTGAGTATTGACGTGCGTATTAACATGTATTAATGTGAGTATTGACGTGTGTATTAACATGAGTATTGACGTGTGTATTAACATGTATTGACGTGTGTATTAAAGTGTGTATTGACGTGTATATTAAAGTGTGTATTGACGTGTATATTAAAGTGTGTATTGACGTGTGTATTAAAGTGTGTATTGACGTGTGTATTAACATGTATTAACGTCTGTGTTAGTATGTTAAAGTGTGTATTAACGTGAGTATTAACGTGTGTATTGACATGTGTATTAACGTGTATTAACATGTATTAATGTGTGTATTAACGTGAGTATTAACGTGAGTATTAACATGTATTAACTAGTGCAGGGCAACGATTACAATTTTTAATCGCGATTAATCGCATTGTTTTGGCAAAGTTCAATAATGAATTCAAAAGGAGTGTATTGCACACTTTTATTTTGAAAGTACTGCTATATGAACAAAAGGGCAATAACATTTGGTGTAAACACTTTAAACACACCAGGGCCCCGTTCCTCGTACGTGGTTCAGCTAAGTCGATCAAATGTCCTATTAGCAGTTTAAATTAACCCGATGATTGACATCAGGCTATGTCGGTTTCTAAGGCTGATCCTCTCAAACAGTCTCGTTAATTGGAACCAGACGATCAGGATCAGGATAATTGCGCGTGCCCGTCCTACTTCAAAAGGGGGAAGCGTCGATCACCGAAACCATGATTTTCTAACAGTACAATGTTAAATAAAGTCAAAGAAAGAGCCTCTTTTTACTCCGCTGACGAGCAGGAGATGATCATGAACGCATATGAGGAATGAGGAATTGAAGACCATAATCACGGCTAAATCTAACACCTCCACCGCTGCGAGGGCTAGACAAGAAGCACGCAAAATATCAGACAAGTTAAATGCGTACGTGTTGGGAAATGTATCGGCTCATTTTAATGCCTCATCACCCCAATCAATCAGATGATATGTCTTTAAATGTGCTGCTGGCAGTAGGCTTCATGAATGCATCATCCAATGAGATCTATAGCGACAATAATGATCTCAACTCTTTCAGAATAAGATAAAAACAAGCCCAAAGAGTATCTAACTGGTACAGTACAATACTTATGACCATGTGATATTTCAGTTTTTCTTTTTTAATAAATTTGCAAAAATTTCTACATTTCTGTTTTTTTCTGTCAAGATGGGGTGCTGAGTGTACATTAATGAGAAATAAAATGAACTTTTTTGATTTTAGCAAATGGCTGCAATGAAACAAAGAGTGAAAAATTTAAAGGGGTCTGAATACTTTCCGTACCCACTGTATGCCCTTATGTATCATGTACTATATATGTGTATATACATGTATGTGTAGATTACCATATAGAACTAGCAGTTTGAATATGTGTGTGTGAATCTGTGTGTGGGCGGATCAGTGTGTGTGTGTGTGTTATTCATCATCAGACATTCAATCAACTGAAGCAGTGAAGATAAATAGTGTGTGATTCTCTCTGTTCTTATCATGAGTCCACCTTCATCATGTTCTACAGTAATGATATGCTGGTGTACTAATAACACCGTCATATCATTATGAGTGCTTTAACCCTCATGTATGCAACGCAGCCATCAAGAGGACATGGGAGCAAGTAAACACTAAGCACACACACATTACTCAGAATGGTGAGTCAGTACAATATGTGCCATGGTGATGTAATGAACACATCCATAAGTTTATTAAGCGCCAAATAAACTTTACCAACAGCACGGCATGCAGCGGCTTTCCCCATGTTCTCCGCATCGCCGACACTGTACAACAATGTACCACTCGCAGAACAGCTCAAGGCTGCATCCAGTGTGTGAGACATCACAGACTGGTATTGACGCGAGTATTGACGCGTTTATTGACGCGTTTATTGACGCGCGTATTGGCGCGTTTATTGACGCGTTTATTGACGCGTGTATTGACGCGAGTATTGATGTGAGTATTGACACGTGTATCACCTGGTTTTTCTGCAGAACTTTTCCAGACGCCTGCTGATCCTTCAGCTCCTCCATGGCTTTAAGTTTCTGTGAGACACAATCACATCACTGACACGCTGACCAATCACAGCACAGAACACACGGACCAATCACAGCACAGAACACACTGATGGATCCAGACCAGGACCGGCTCATGAATCAAAGACTTCATCTTCACCTTCTTTACGTTCTTTATCTTCTTGTCAGTCTCGGGGTCGCCACTGCTCGGCTCTGATTGGCTGTTACTGATGTGGGCTGGTTCAGATGGAGGTTCAGGTTCAGGCTTCGTCTCCTGCACAATAATTATAATACTGAATATTAATACACATCATGTAAATGTCTTTGAATAAAAAAAGCTGTGTGATTGACCAACATCAGGTCACCTGGTCCTAACTTTGGAGGCCTCTGATTGGCTAACATCAGGTCACCTGGTCCTAACTTTGGAGGCCTCTGATTGGCTAACATCAGGTCACCTGGTCCTAACTTTGGAGGCCTCTGATTGGTTAAAACCTCTTGAACCCTAGCCCTATTTTTAGGCCTCTGCTCGAAAATTGCATACCCATACTTAAAAGACTGTAAATCTGAAACTACAAGATCTATTTTAATAATTGTGATGGTATAATACAGGTAACACTTGTGAGATGTGCTGATATGTGTAAATATTGTGTATATGTTACTGGTTAATAACATAAACACATATGGCACAGCTCAAATTGAAAAAGTTTCAGGTTCGCCTGAAAAGAAAGCACTTGTGTTGAAAATATTACTTGAACTAATGCCTAAAAATGTATAGCCACAGTCATAGCACAACATGTTTTACAGTCTCTAAAACAGATTTGACTTGAATTGAGTGAAGCAGGCCAGCATAAACCAAGCAAAGTCAAGCAAAATTCTCATTTTTGGAACCAGCAGTTGCGCTGCTGTATTCTAATTATATATACTATATAACTAAATATTAACTATATATTCACTTGTCTTATCACTAAGAGTGTTCAATAATCCTAATAAAGCAGTTTGGCATCATTTGGAGCAATTTTGTGCTGTCAATAAATTCCTGAGTGCATGTGTCTATGTAGGTCTTTGTAAGGCCTGTGATTGGCCGATTTAATCATGTGACACCTTGTTGCATGCGGGAGAGTCCAACGAAAGCCATGCAGGGGTGTTTGAGAAGCCCCTGCATTTTCCATTTACTCACTGAAAATCTTGATATGCTTGGCACAACCCCCATGTCTAAATTCATTGGTCCAGCTGACTGAATGCTTGGCATTCTCTCATTCATTCTCTCAGAGCCGCCATTTCGCGTCACAAGCACAGTTCAGGAAACGGGCTTTACAGCTGCCGCATATTTCAATGGATTAGCTGCGTTTTTCGTCACGAAAATCAGCAAAAGGTACGTGGCGGTTCAATTTATTTTCTGGGGAGCGGTGGGTTGTTGGTTGGCTTTGCTTATATAACTTTTGAATGGTTTGAAAGAGAGTAATTTGGACACGTCCAGTCGACGCGGGGTCGAATTACACCCCTACTGCATATGCAAATCCGCCATGATCGCTGCCGGCTTTGTCATGAAAGACCCAAACAAAGAGCATCGTACGCAGATTTTTGGCCAAAAAAACGTGGTATTGTGGTAAATCTTATAGATATCTTCTAGATATGATCTTAGTTCATGTATAATTGTGTTTTGCAGTGTGTAAAATGGCTCCCATGGTTGTTTCGCCCAGAATCTCTTTGTTACATAGGTATATGATGTCATAAAATATCATTTTATTCGTTTCGCAAAAGTGAATTGTACACGTGTGTACTCTGTCGCCCCCCCTCTAACCCCCTTTAAAGGGGGCTCTCGGGACCAAGAGGTTTTAACATCAAGTCACCTTGTCCTAACTTTGGAGGCCTCTGATTGGCTAACATCAGGTCACCTGGTCCTAACTTTGGAGGCCTCTGATTGGCTAACATCAGGTCACCTGGTCCTAACTTTGGAGGCCTCTGATTGGCTAACATCAGGTCACCTGGTCCTAACTTTGGAGGCCTCTGATTGGCTAACATCAGGTCACCTGGTCCTAACTTTGGAGGCCTCTGATTGGCTAACATCAGGTCACCTGGTCCTAACTTTGGAGGCCTCTGATTGGCTAACATCAGGTCACCTGTTTAGCTTTCTTGGCTTCTCGTTTCTTCTGTTTCTTCAGAGCTGACTTAGAGACACTTTTCTCTCCTGGACGCAGGTTCTGAGGAAGTTCCTCCTCATGCTGACAGAAACAAACATCACCATCATCATCATCATCATCATCACCATCACGTCTTTTCTGAGGAGCTCACACTATTTTAGTTCATTACCAAGTACATTTAGTGAGTACTGAACTGAAGTACGTATTTGAGGTGTGTGATGGACGGTAAACCAGTTCAGGACTGGTTCCTCACCAGTTTGGAGCTGGGCGTGGCCGGCAGGTGTCTGAGTGCAGGTGGGCGGTAGGCCTGAGTGGGCGGGGCCTGCGTGGTCCCCAGCTCGCTGGGCGCCGCCTGGTACCTGATGGGCCGCACAGGGAAGCTGCCTTCAGGGACCGGCTGCCAGCGGACCTCCCACAGCTCTGAGCCGGGCGCCGCGTCCTGTTTGTGCAGCACAGAGCCAGTGTAGTGCCAGATCTTAAACCCGTTACTGACCCGAAGCCGGGGGGAACACGTCGCTGTGACGACGTGCTCGCCGTCCGGACACCAGGAGAAATGTGTGGCATCTGGTGCCTGCGGTTTGGACACCTGGGAGGACACACGGGTCGGATTAAAGCCGGTACCTGGAGGTCTTCAGGACAGGAAGTGACTCACCTCTTCAGCAGAGTGGACCAGGAGGACATGTGGAGTTCCTCAGGGCTTAATCATCGATCCTCATCATTTCATTATCACAGTTATTATATTGTTCTTCTTCACCTGTTTGTACTTCTTGGCGTCCCAGACCTCCATCTGACCCTGCAGGTTCCCGAAGCCGGCCAAGACCAGGATGTGACCCTGAGGACTGAAACCAGATCAAACATGGGGTTCATCATGAAGTCCAGAAGAAGCGTCCACACAGAGTTTGACCTCTAGTGGACATTAGAGGATGTGCAGCTCGGAGGCTGCTGATTGGCTCCATGAAAACCACCTCAACAGGAAGTGTTTTGGCATCCCCCTAGAGACTGGGCCTG
>NW_027466503.1:350000-365000 GCF_050575085.1 Anarhichas minor
ACACACACACAGTCACACACACTCATATACAAACACACATGTAATTATGAGTTTCAGTGACACACCCATCACTACTATTCATATAATTATAATGCATACACTGATCAATAACAGGGTTTGTATCAGATCAGACTGATCTGCTGCTGAAGTTATCAATAATAAAGATATCATCATTATCATTATTACTGCGTTTGTTGTAATTATTATTCTATATTCACTTCTGCTCTTATTATTATCAGTCGTAATGTTCCCATCATTATTCTACTCTCTCGTCTTTAAGTCTTTAATATCTCTAAATGAGATGTAAACCAGACATCATAAGGAAATCTAATGATTAAACATCTCCGTGCTGACCGGCTGAGCAGCATCACATTAACTCACATGGAAGACATTTACTGAACCAGCTCGTGCATCTCTTCCATTCGGCAGACATTTAATCTGTATAACAGAAATCATTTCAGTACTTTTCTAACTGTTTGTATCCGCTGCGGGTCTATTTCATTCTCCTGAGACATCCGGTGATGTGTGCTTCAGGAGCGCGTGATCACGTTTTAGAAGATGATTTTTGTTAACGTTCTGGATTGTTACTTGTGAATTGTATTAAGCCGAATAAATCAGTAGACTCGACTGATTCTAATGACGTCTCTACTTTTCTTTAGGACGTGTATTTATCTGTTAAAAGACAAATCAACAGAAAACGAGAGATTTTACTCGGAGTTTGGCGCCAAACCAACTGACGAGAATCAGGGTCGCTGACATGCGCGCGCCTGATCTCTGCCTCTTTGATCTTTTCCGGTAGCCGGTGGTTCGGTAATATTATCGGTGACGTCATCTTAAAAACACAACAAAGAGTTTCATTAAAACTAAAAGTACCCACCTGCTAGCAGCGGGATGGGGGACGCCATGTTTACGTGTTACCGGAAGAAGAAAAGCCGTCTACCGGAAACACGTCAGAAGTAGGCGTGTCTCTGATCAGTGCCACATCAGCATACAGTCCGCTCTCTTCTTCTACACGTCATTTAAAAACATCTCCTTTTTAATTTATTTTAATATTCTGACATAAATTCTTTCGTTTTTACCGGTGATGACACACGCTGTCTTCAATAAATACAGAAAATGTTTATTATACGTTCATTACGTTTAAAGCGGCATCAAGTTGTCGGAGAGCAATCGAGGGTGACGTCACTTCCGTTTCCAGAGTAAAAGCACCGTGTGTTTTTAAGGAAAATACTTTTTTTTAGTTTCTGCTGCTTTCCACTTCTACTCCATCTCAGAGTAAATATTGTACTTATACTGCTTTACATTAATCTGACAGTATATATATATATATATACGTATTATATTTTTGTACTTCAGTAAGATGTTGAATGCAGTACATGTACCTGAGTATTTCTACACCATGGTAGTAATACTCTTACTGAAGTAAAACTACGTTGTTTTCAGTCAGTGAATCAATAATATTAATAATCAAAGAAAGTTTCAGTTCAAATAAAATGTAACTTTACTCAAATAATTGAACCTGCATGTTTTTAATCGTTAGAACAAGTAATAAACTTATTGACGACACACGACATATAATGAGTACTTTACTTTGAAAGAGTGCGCAGGAAGTCTTATTTTGACACACAGTAGCTTTACTCCGGAAGTGTCCGTGTTGGGGGCGGGGCTTCATATTTTTGAGGACGTCGACAAGAGAGAGGAGCTCCCAGTAGCGTCACGAGACGAGACGGAGAAGAAGAAGAAGAAAAATAAGAAGAAGCAGAAGAAGCAGCAGTTGCTTCTAAATAAAACAATCTACTAGAAACAGAAGAAGAAGAAGAAAAAGACAAGATGGTGGCTAAACAGAGGATCCGGATGGCGAACGAGAAGCACAGCAAGAACATCACTCTGAGAGGAAACGTGGCCAAGTCAGTGGTGAGTTCACCGATACTGGTTTATACTGGGACCACCAGACCAGATCTACAGACCAGTTTATATATACAAGTCAGTGGTGAGTCCACCGATACTGGTTTATACTGGGACCACCAGACCAGATCTACAGACCAGTTTATATATACAAGTCAGTGGTGAGTCCACCGATACTGGTTTATACTGGGACCACCAGACCAGATCTACAGACCAGTACCACGTTAGACTGGGAACTAACACAAGCTTCTACTGGGAACACCAACAGGTCTACAGACCTGTATCTACTGGTCCCAGTTAACGTGGTGGAACAGGAAGCTGTTTGTTATTAATCATAATTGTAAATGTTTGTATGATGAACAGTAAACTCAGCTGATCAATAATCAATAATACCAATGAAGCAGTGACTTGTGATGAGAAGCAACAGGAACAAGAAAAGTCTTCATCATCAATAATCATGTGTGTGTGTGTGTGTGTGTGTGTGTGTGTGTGTGTGTGTGTGTGTGTGTGTTCCAGAGGAGTGTCACTGAGGATAAAGGAGTTGGTCCGTGGCTTCTCGCTCTCTTCATCTTCGTCGTCTGTGGATCAGGTGACTCCTCCTCTTCCTCCAATCACATGATGATGATAAATATTAAAATCTAACTCTCTATCATTTCATTTTTTAACAGATTAATAGAAATGTTTCCATATCGTCACATGTTGTGTGTGTAGCCCCGCCCATCACCTGCTGACGTCAGATGAGGGGCGGGGCTTATAGACAGTTGAAATGTCACTGGAGACAGAAACACAAAAGAAGTCACTCGTCAGAGACCTGTTAGTGAACAATGATCATTCATCTTATCATCATAATAATAATATGTTTGTTTACAGCCATCTTCCAGATCATCCAGAGCATAAGAATGGGCATGTAATGACGTCACAGGCAGGGGGCGGGGCCAGACGATCAACCCGCCCTCTAACCTGAACCAACCGGAACATTCCTGGCCTCTGACAACCGTCTGCAGCCCACAGACAACCAAACACACCCACAGGCCCCGCCCCCTGGAGCCCTGGACCCGCCCCTTGGACCCCCCTTATCTGTGTTGATTTAAGGCCTCTCTGACCTTCTAAAAGCCTCACATGTGCCTTTCTGTGTTTACCTGTGCTTTAGCCCCGCCCCCTCTGATTCCACCTTATCAGCTCACGGGGGGGGGGGCTCATAGTCCACCTGGTTCAGGACCAACGTTATTCATCCAATCTGGACTCTTTACATTCCAGCTGCAATTCTGATCTGAGATCTGCCCCCCCATAGAGATGATGAAGGTCTTTTGAATCAGAAGGTTTGAGGTGTAGAAGGTGTGTTTGCACCGTGTGCAGCGTCACCTGATCCATTGTGTTCATCAATAAAGTTTCATTTGAAGAAGGACGCCATGTTTGTTTTTCATGTCTCAACGATTGGTACATCCCAAGTCTCTTATCTGTCGTTTCCTCGCTTGAACCGGAAGTTGTTTCTGCGCCGCCATATTGACGGCCGTCCCAAAGCTCTAATGTAGCTCTGAGGAGAGAGGATGGAGGATGGAGGATGGAGGAGAGAGGATGGAGGATGGAGGATGGAGGAGGGATCTCCGAGGAACCATGAGAACAGACTTCCAGGAAGTCTTTTAACGGCCGACACGCCCCCTCATTGTTCATCAGTCATGTGATTGGACGCTGCAGCCGATCAGACTGACTGACTGAGTTTAACACCAGAGTGAAGACAGATCACAGAATAAACTCTAGTTTATATTTGATTAGGTTTCTGATTAAACATCTGGTTTAAATAAATGTTCATTGTAGTCTGAACAACAAAAGGACCACAAACAACTCTACATTTATTAGAAAGATTTGTGTTTTCATGATCTGATGTTTCCCTCAATAACTTTATTATGGAAACAATTAAAGTCAGAGAGAGCTGAGAGACCAAACACTTATTACATCATTCCTGAGTGTTTGAGTTTTATCATTTAAGAGAAACAATAATCATATTCTGGGTTATTTAATATCAACATCACAATCTGAATTTAAAAATGTACAGACGCAAATAATTCATAAATAAGACGATCGCATTCCGCCGGTAGAAATGGATCCTGTGCTTATAAACAGAACACAGGACACAGTTTGTTAACAGACTACAGAGAGAAACACCTCTATAGTGGTGATTACTGTGTGTCTTTATTAGTTATTAGTGTTATTAGTTACTGTTATTAAGTACAGTGATCATGTGAACAGACACGAACTTATCTAAAGTCTCTCCAGCTGTTAAAGCCGACTGACAGCTGATCAGCTGTGATCATCAGCACCGTCATCAGAAACAGACGTCGCTTCACGTGACGCAACTGAGGAAAGGACGTCTCGTGTCTCTTAAAACATATTTCCTCGTTCCTCTCTCCTCGCATGGTTTCCTCCATGCATCCCTGGTGGGAGGGACTAAGACGCAAGGAAAGGACGCAAGTGAGGGAAACGGGGATGCAATTAAGAGACTTGGGATGTACCTTTTATTGTTAATAAATCTACTACATGTAGTACTGGGTCCATGTAGTACACTGGGTACACGTAGTACTATGTAGTACTACGTGTACCCAGTAATACATAGTCCTACATTAAATTACTTCTTTGTGATTTCAATAATCAAACATTTCATTGTCTCCTTGATCAGAAGCAACGTGTCCAGTAACCACTAGGTGGTGCTGTTTAGAAATAATTTGTATTTATTTTTTAATCTAATTTCCATTTATTAAAAATGTTAAATATCTCATTACTATTCAATATTAAATTTACATTGTGACAGAAATAATAAAAAATATGTAAAAAGGTACACTTTAATGTTAATATACACGTAAACATTTTATTATGTCATTATAATAAGATGAAATACACAATACTTTAAACCAGGATTATTTATTAGACATTCTAACTATTTCAATGTGATTAAAGCAATAACTGCAGTGACATTAATAAACATGTAATAACAGGTTTATAACACTGTTACCTCAACACAATAAAACGTACGGTGGCCCTGAGGGTCAAACTGTAAAAGGTAGATATGTATTAATAATAAACGAGCTGCTGTGGTCACATTTACAGAATATGTACCGTATTTATTTTACTTAATTGTTGATGTTGTATTTCATTATGAGGACATGACATTATGCTAAGATTTCTATACTTAAAAGAGGTCCTGCAGGATTAGGAGGACATGACGTCATGCCTTGAGGATTACAAGGACAGGTGTCCTTAACCATCTGGTCTCAGAGCTTTTGGAGAAACTCTATGTGTTGAACAAACCACCAGAAATCATGTAAAAAGATCCAAACATGTTCTGAACTTCCTGCTTTGAGATCAGAAGACATTGAACATCTGATGTTCTGCAGCTCCACAGATCCAAACGTATCGATCTGTCATTCTACAAAAGTTAAAACCAGCACCTCCCTTCATCTCGTTATTCATGGTTTTGTCCTCCATCCTGGTCCTGGTCCTCAGCTGTTGGAGGGCGGGTCTGGCTTCAGTCGGATGGACCAGGAGTTGGCGGACACGATGTCTCCCCGGCGGTGGATGCGACAGGTGTAAACGCCCTCGTTGAACTCGTTGGCGACGATGCGGAGGTCTCGGTCCTTCATGACGATGTAACCGGGTATGGAGGTCAAGATCTGCTCGCCGTCTTTATACCAGCTGAAGAAAACAGAGCCGCAAAGACAAGAGATGGAAGTGATGGTTTACGTTTCAGAATCTTGGAAAGTTATTTTCTTTCCCCATGAACTTTCCTCCACTGATGGTGAGACTCTAAAGCCACAATTCCACCTGGCGAGGTTTAGTTCCTACTATACTACTGCTCCACTGTTTCCACTGCACCACTGCTCCTACTGTCTCACTGTCTCACTGTTCCTACAGGACAAATGAGTTTATAAATTCTACATTCAGACATATCTTGTTGTCTCCAGAGCTTTTAGTCACATCTCATGATCTTCCTCGTGGGTGGAGTTGCTCAGTTGACCTCAGTACGAGACCTTCAGGGTTACCTAGCAACGGGCCTCCTCAGGTCATGTGATAACTAAAGCTTCGCCATGACAACTGGGCAACTCCATGGGAAGACCATGAGATGTGGTTGAAAGCTCTGGAAACAAGTAAGAGTGTGTTTGTCAAAGCTGAAGAACAAAGTTGATCAGGTTTCATGTCTCTAGTTATTGACTGTTATTGATCATCAATTCATTTTCATTGAAGTAGTAAAAAGAATAAAATGTTTGTATTTTCTGTTCACAAATCATCTGTCGACGTAAACTTGATACATTTGATCTCTTTGATGTCGTTTTATAAACTGAATAATGGAGTAGATAATCATTAGTATTAGTGTTGATCAACTGACCTGACTTTGGGCGGTGAGCGGAGGTTCTTGGTTCCACAGCGGAACCCGACCACCTTCCCTCGAGGAACCATCTTGATCTTGACGTTGGCCGGAGGTGGCGTCGGCGTGGCAACCGCCTCCAAAGGCTCTGGAAGACAGGAAGTGAGATTCAAACCAGAGACGAGAGACGGACCTCAGAGAGAGAATCAGGGTTGAGTTTCACCATAACAGAGATCACATCTCTGAGGACAGTTCTTCTTCATGAAGGTTCTCCTCCGCTCACAGAAACCCAGACGAGCCCACGGACCACAGACCCGCTTCTTATCCAGACAACCTGTGGACGGACAGTAAGTATCACAACCTGTACTGTAAGTACTGCAGGAAGAATCACAACCTTTACTATAAGTGGTATAGCAAGTATCACATCCTTTACTATGGTAAGAGTACTGCAGAAAGTATTCACATCCTTTGAAAGTACTGCAGAAAGTATTCACATGTATTTACAGAGTTTCCACAACATGAATTCAGAAATGGTTCTTTAATAACTTTGTGTTTCTGATAACATGCAGATACTGAGTGACCTTTATTGTGAAACTCCCATAGGAAGTGCTGGGTGTTACCGTAGAGCCTCTGGATGCCCCACACGTCGTCCTGGGCCACGTTCCTCTGACCCGTGTACGTAGCGTTAGGATGCATCAGAGCCTGAAGGTCTCTGGAGTGCCACAAACCGAGAGCATGACCGATCTCATGAGCCGCCACCTGGACCAGGTCGTTCAGCCACACACCTGTAGAGAGTCACATGATCAACACCTGTAGAGAGTCACATGATCAACACCTGTAGAGTCACATGATCAACACCTGTAGAGTCACATGATCAACACCTGTAGAGTCACATGATCAACGCCTGTAGAGTCACATGATCAACACCTGTAGAGTCACATGATCAACGCCTGTAGAGAGTCACATGATCAACGCCTGTAGAGTCATATGATCAACACCCGTAGAGAGTCATATGATCAACGCCCGTAGAGAGTCACACGATCAACGCCCGTAGAGTCACATGATCAACGCCCCTAGAGTCACATGATCAACGCCCGTAGAGAGTCACATGATCAACGCCCGTAGAGAGTCACATGATCAACGCCCGTAGAGAGTCACATGATCAACGCCCGTAGAGTCACATGATCAACGCCCGTAGAGTCACATGATCAACGCCTGTAGAGAGTCACATGATCAACACCTGTAGATAGTCACATGATCAACACCTGTAGAGAGTCACATGATCAACGCCTGTAGAGAGTCATATGATCAACACCTGTAGAGAGTCATATGATCAACGCCCGTAGAGAGTCACACGATCAACGCCCGTAGAGTCACACGATCAACGCCCCTAGAGTCACATGATCAACGCCCGTAGAGAGTCACATGATCAACGCCTGTAGAGTCACATGATCAACGCCCGTAGAGTCACATGATCAACACCTGTAGATAGTCACATGATCAACGCCCGTAGAGAGTCACATGATCAACGCCCGTAGAGAGTCACATGATCAACGCCCGTAGAGAGTCACATGATCAACGCCTGTAGAGTCACATGATCAACGCCCGTAGAGTCACATGATCAACGCCTGTAGAGAGTCACATGATCAACGCCTGTAGAGTCACCTGATCAACGCCCGTAGAGAGTCACATGATCAACGCCCGTAGAGAGTCACATGATCAACGCCCGTAGAGAGTCACATGATCAACGCCTGTAGAGTCACATGATCAACGCCCGTAGAGTCACATGATCAACCCCTGTAGAGAGTCACATGATCAACGCCCGTAGAGATTCACACGATCAACGCCCGTAGAGAGTCACACGATCAACGCCCGTAGAGTCACATGATCAACGCCTGTAGAGTCACATGATCAACGCCCGTAGAGTCACATGATCAACCCCTGTAGAGAGTCACATGATCAACGCCCGTAGAGATTCACACGATCAACGCCCGTAGAGAGTCACATGATCAACGCCCGTAGAGAGTCACATGATCAACGCCTGTAGAGTCACATGATCAACGCCCGTAGAGTCACATGATCAACCCCTGTAGAGAGTCACATGATCAACGCCCGTAGAGATTCACACGATCAACGCCCGTAGAGAGTCACACGATCAACGCCCGTAGAGTCACATGATCAACGCCCCTAGAGTCACATGATCAACGCCCGTAGAGAGTCACATGATCAACGCCCGTAGAGAGTCACATGATCAACGCCCGTAGAGAGTCACATGATCAACGCCTGTAGAGTCACATGATCAACGCCCGTAGAGTCACATGATCAACGCCCGTAGAGAGTCACATGATCAACGCCCGTAGAGAGTCACATGATCAACGCCCGTAGAGAGTCACATGATCAACGCCTGTAGAGTCACATGATCAACGCCCGTAGAGTCACATGATCAACACCTGTAGATAGTCACATGATCAACACCTGTAGAGAGTGACATGATCAACACCTGTAGAGTCACATGATCAACACCTGTAGAGTCACATGATCAACGCCTGTAGAGAGTCACATGATCAACACCTGTAGAGTCACATGATCAACGCCTGTAGAGAGTCACATGATCAACGCCTGTAGAGAGTCATATGATCAACACCTGTAGAGAGTCATATGATCAAAGCCCGTAGAGAGTCACACGATCAACGCCCGTAGAGAGTTATATGATCAACGCCCGTAGAGAGTCACATGATCAACGCCCGTAGAGTCACATGATCAACGCCCCTAGAGTCACATGATCAACGCCCGTAGAGAGTCACATGATCAACGCCCGTAGAGAGTCACATGATCAACGCCCGTAGAGAGTCACATGATCAACGCCTGTAGAGTCACATGATCAACGCCCGTAGAGTCACATGATCAACGCCTGTAGAGAGTCACATGATCAACGCCTGTAGAGAGTCACATGATCAATGCCTGTAGAGTCACATGATCAACGCCCGTAGAGTCACATGATCAACGCCCGTAGAGTCACACGATCAACGCCCGTAGAGAGTCACATGATCAACGCCTGTAGAGTCACATGATCAACGCCTGTAGAGTCACATGATCAACGCCTGTAGAGTCATATGATCAACACCCGTAGAGAGTCATATGATCAACGCCCGTAGAGAGTCACACGATCAACGCCCGTAGAGTCACATGATCAACGCCCCTAGAGTCACATGATCAACGCCCGTAGAGAGTCACATGATCAACGCCCGTAGAGAGTCACATGATCAACGCCCGTAGAGTCACATGATCAACGCCCGTAGAGTCACATGATCAACGCCTGTAGAGAGTCACATGATCAACACCTGTAGATAGTCACATGATCAACACCTGTAGAGAGTCACATGATCAACGCCTGTAGAGAGTCATATGATCAACACCTGAAGAGAGTCATATGATCAACGCCCGTAGAGAGTCACACGATCAACGCCCGTAGAGTCACATGATCAACGCCCCTAGAGTCACATGATCAACGCCCGTAGAGAGTCACATGATCAACGCCTGTAGAGTCACATGATCAACGCCGGTAGAGTCACATGATCAATACCTGTAGATAGTCACATGATCAACGCCCGTAGAGAGTCACATGATCAACGCCCGTAGAGAGTCACATGATCAACGCCCGTAGAGAGTCACATGATCAACGCCTGTAGAGTCACATGATCAACGCCCGTAGAGTCACATGATCAACGCCTGTAGAGAGTCACATGATCAACGCCTGTAGAGAGTCACATGATCAACGCCTGTAGAGTCACCTGATCAACGCCCGTAGAGAGTCACATGATCAACGCCCGTAGAGAGTCACATGATCAACGCCCGTAGAGAGTCACATGATCAACGCCTGTAGAGTCACATGATCAACGCCCGTAGAGTCACATGATCAACCCCTGTAGAGAGTCACATGATCAACGCCCGTAGAGATTCACATGATCAACGCCCGTAGAGAGTCACACGATCAACGCCCGTAGAGTCACATGATCAACGCCCCTAGAGTCACATGATCAACGCCCGTAGAGAGTCACATGATCAACGCCCGTAGAGAGTCACATGATCAACGCCCGTAGAGAGTCACATGATCAACGCCTGTAGAGTCACATGATCAACGCCCGTAGAGTCACATGATCAACACCTGTAGTTAGTCACATGATCAACACCTGTAGAGAGTGACATGATCAACACCTGTAGAGTCACATGATCAACACCTGTAGAGTCACATGATCAACGCCTGTAGAGAGTCACATGATCAACACCTGTAGAGTCACATGATCAACGCCTGTAGAGAGTCACATGATCAACGCCTGTAGAGAGTCATATGATCAACACCTGTAGAGAGTCATATGATCAAAGCCCGTAGAGAGTCACACGATCAACGCCCGTAGAGAGTTATATGATCAACGCCCGTAGAGAGTCACATGATCAACGCCCGTAGAGTCACATGATCAACGCCCCTAGAGTCACATGATCAACGCCCGTAGAGAGTCACATGATCAACGCCCGTAGAGAGTCACATGATCAACGCCCGTAGAGAGTCACATGATCAACGCCTGTAGAGTCACATGATCAACGCCCGTAGAGTCACATGATCAACGCCTGTAGAGAGTCACATGATCAACGCCTGTAGAGAGTCACATGATCAATGCCCGTAGAGTCACATGATCAACGCCCGTAGAGTCACATGATCAACGCCCGTAGAGTCACATGATCAACGCCCGTAGAGAGTCACATGATCAACGCCTGTAGAGTCACATGATCAACGCCCGTAGAGAGTCACATGATCAACGCCTGTAGAGTCACATGATCAACGCCCGTAGAGTCACATGATCAACGCCTGTAGAGAGTCACATGATCAACGCCTGTAGAGAGTCACATGATCAACGCCTGTAGAGTCACATGATCAACGCCCGTAGAGAGTCACATGATCAACGCCCGTAGAGAGTCACATGATCAACGCCCGTAGAGAGTCACATGATCAACGCCTGTAGAGTCACATGATCAACGCCCGTAGAGTCACATGATCAACCCCTGTAGAGAGTCACATGATCAACGCCCGTAGAGAGTCACATGATCAACGCCCGTAGAGAGTCACACGATCAATGCCCGTAGAGAGTCACATGATCAACGCCCGTGGAGTGTCACATGATCAACGCCTGTAGAGTCACATGATCAACACCCGTAGAGTCACATGATCAACGCCCGTAGAGAGTCACATGATCAACGCCTGTAGAGTCACATGATCAACGCCCCTAGAGTCACATGATCAACGCCCCTAGAGTCACATGATCAACGCCTGTGGAGAGTCACATGATCAACGCCCGTAGAGTGACATGATCAACGCCCGTAGTCACATGATCAACGTCCGTGGAGTGTCACATGATCAACGCCCGTAGAGTCACATGATCAACACCTGTAGAGTCACATGTTAAAGTTAGATATGAACTAATTAAAAACATGTCCATGTCTCACACAGTCAGACAAACAGGCCTGATAGTAATAGAACTGGAAAACTTGTAGTACTCCCGTCTCATATACTACACTATATACTGTGTACTTGTACCTTGTTTCCAGCTGAACCTGGACTTGCCGAGGATCCAGAACTCGTGGTTGTCAAAGTGGATTTCTCCTCTCGGCGGCAGGAAGGCGTGAGCCAGCTCACCATTCAGACCGTCGAAACACGGGTGGAGAGGAGACCACCAGCAGTCAGTGTGGTTAAAGGTGTAGAAACCTAACGCACCCACACACACAGGCACACACACACACATACACACACAGAACACAGAACACTTATTAATACACATTCATTTTAACCTGAAACTAGTGTCTGTCTTTCTCCTTTTGTTTGTCTGGGTTTTATTTTGAAGCTCCTCCACTTCCTGTCTGCCTACCAATGGTGATGTCAGCGGCGGTGATGTCAGTGGTGGCGTTGCCGTCGGTCACCTCGGTGAAGGTGAGAGGAGACACGTCGCTCCACTTAGTGAAGGCAATGCTGATGGCCTTTCTAGTGTCCTCAACATTCAGAGTGTTAGGAAACGCTAGGATCCTGAGAGACAGACAGACAGGGACACAGACAGACAGAGAGACAGAGAGACAGACAGAGAGACACGTTTAATAGAATAATTATTGTAAATAAATAAGAGAAACACTTAAGATGATAAAGAACTGGAATACAGGATCTAACAAACCAACCCTGCAGCTGGTCCACAGAGTCCACCTCCTATCTCAGCCCTGCACCCAGCAGACCCCGAGTAGAGGATCTGGTACCCCAGAACCCAGAGACCCCTGAAGCTCTAGACCAGCGGTTCCCAAACTTTTTAGGCCACACACCCCCTTCTACATCCCGACCAGGTTCACGCACCCCGAATCCCCCCCCCCACACCTTAAAAAAAAAAGCAACAGAGCCTATTTATAGCCGCATAAAAATCGGACCAATGAGAGAACAGTTTGCTCGCGCGTAGCGTTTGTTTACGAGATAAAAAACACAAAAAAGACAAATAAACTTCCTGCACTGTGCCTTCGAAAAGGTAACGGACGTACACCAGAAGATTGGCCAGATTGGTCACATCTGTAGACTCATCTACTTGCAGAGGGTAGAACTCACTCTTCTTCACGCGACCGACTAATGTAGCCAGGATGTCTTCGGACAAAGCATCGATGCGGCGCGACAGTGTTGTTGGACACCGGGATCACGTCCAACTTGTTTGCTTCTCTCTCTCCAATCATACATTCCACCATCTCTTTGGCAGCTGGCAAGCACACGTCTCGGCGATTGTGTGAGGTAGCGCCTTTCTTGCTATTCTGTGACCAGATATGAAGCCCGCAGTGCGTTTTTTGTAGACCCAACACATGAATGAGACTGCAGTTGTTTTGGGCTGTTTTGTAACTCCTCCAATTTCGATATAAAAATGTAAGGGGCTTTTGACTTGCACTGGCATGCTTGGTGTTCAGGTGGCGACGTAAATAAGAGGGCTTCAGACAGCTGTTAGCCAGAACCTCACTGCACCAGGCATGCATGCAACCCTGTCTCCTAAAAATGGTGTTTGACTTATTAAATTGACTTATTACAAATACATTTCTAATCAACATTTTAACACTTCAACATTTTTTTCCCTCTCCACCACCGCCTCTCCTTCTCCCTATTACGCGGTCAGAATACTACCACAACACGCCGCCTGTCTCCAGCAGAAATGCGCTCATCCAGGCCGAGCAACGAGGAACATTATGCGGCTACAATACCTCCACAAAGGCCCGCGTGTAAAATCCGGGAGTAACCGTGACTCTCTTAAGGGTTAGGTTTGGGTGGGGACGTGGCTTAGTGGAAGTTATGGTTAGGGTTAGGGCAGGGTTAGGGTTAGATGGATACAAATAAATAAAATATACCTCCATAACACCCCGCCACTCTCGGCTCATACCTCCCCAGCAACGAGGCACATCACCCGGCCACAATACCTCCAGAATGTCCCCCGACTTAGTTTTATGGTTCCGAGTGGCGGGCGCTCACCCGTTGGCGCCGGACGCGAGGTCTCCAGCCTCCCCCGCCGTGAGGCACCCCATCGTCAGGTCTGTCAGCCCTCGGAACAGGCCGCGGGGCAACAACTTGTGGGTGGCGGGGGTAGAGGCGAGGCAGATCACAGAAAAATAATAAAGACTAGAGTTATGATATGTTGATGAGAAACGTATTTGTAATACGTCAAACACAAACGTAATCAGGGAGAAAATATGTTTATGGTCAAACGTAATTGAGAATGCATTTTAGTTTTGGGGGAACGTAATTTTTAGGAGACAGGACTGCACCATTATACCACCATTACATTTTTCCTCTCGCGCACCCCCTAGAGGCAGCTCGCGCACCCCGAGGGGTGTATTTATGTATTTCTATGTATTATTTATAATCCATCCAGTTATATTTGAAAACTGAGAATAATAATTGTTAAAATATAATTGATGTGTACTTTCTTTATTTGATTTGACAGTTGTTGACTACACAGATACGTTGCTACTACTAGGCTTCTTGAATATATATATATATATATATATATATATATATGGCACTAAATAGCACAAGTTAGATATTATTGTAATGTTTCGGACCTTTGCCCGATGAGATTTTCTCAATCTGGACCTTTTGGAATTTTAATTGAATACCCTGGTCTAGGAGGTCTGACTGAGGTTTAGAAGGACTGGATGAGGTCTGGCTGAGGTCAAGGGGGTCTTGCTGAGGTCTGGCCGAGGTCTTGCTGAGGTATAGGAGGTCTAGGAGCTCTGTCTGAGGTCTGGCCGAGGTTTAGGAGGTCTGGCTAAGGTCTGGCTGAGGTATAGGAGGTCTGCCTGAAGTCTAGGAGGTCTGACTGAGGTTTAGGAGGTCTGGTTGAGGTTTAGGAGGTCTGGCTTAGGCGTAGGAGGTCTGGCTGTAGTCTCTCTGGTCTCTCTGGGTCTCTCTGGTCTCTCTGGGTCTCTCTGGTCTTTCTGGTCTCTCTGGGTCTCTCTGGGTCTCTCTGGGTCTCTCTGGTCTCTCTGGTCTCTCTGGGTCTCTCTGGTCTCTCTGGTCTCTCTGGGTCTCTCTGGTCTCTCTGGTCTCTCGGACCACTTTTCTCTCGTCATGTGAAATAACTTCTCTGACTCACGTAATTATTCTCCTACTCTTCGTCCTCTCTCCTCGTCTCTCCCGTGTGTGAACATCTCACTCGATTCAGGAAACTTGTCAGAAT